>NW_028318377.1:4927500-5050000 GCF_062004578.1 Staurois parvus
TCTCATTGCGTTTTGCGGACCGATTCTGCAAATCACACTGCATTTTGCGGACCAATTTCCGCATAGCATCAGTGTGAACCCAGGCTAAAAGTATACTCCAGTTTAACATTTTTTCCCCCCCATTTATCCCAGGTTCACATATATTGCGGTATATTACATGTGATTTGCACAGGGACCGCACTGCATTCCTGTGCAAATCACATGCGAATATCGTGCGGTGCGATTTTGAGCCATACATTTTGCATGGATCAAATCGCACCGCATCTGCACCAAAAAGGTGCACTACCCTTTTTAGTTCTGCAGTAGAATCGGATCACATGGGTATTCACACCTATGCGATTTGATTCTGCACATCACCTGCGTTTTGCATACCGATTTCGGTGGTTTTTAACATACACACCCGCAGCAGTTCACATGAACGGGGTGCGATTCTGATTCTGATTCTCAGTGCGGAATTTTCACAGAAAATGCTGCAAATTCCACACCGCATCAGTGTGAACCAGGGCTGAGAGTCGTACTTCTGATTATAAACTACACCATTTATTCACCTTTGTAATCATTTATGAACCATTTATGGCCTGTTCACACTTTATGCGATTCGATTCTGCACGTTGCACTGCGTTTTGCGGACTGATTCTGCACGTCGCACTGCATTTTGCGGTCTGTTTTCAGTGAGGGTTATTAACATACCCGCATCAGTTCGCATGAACGGGGTGCGATTTGTGATGCGGTGCGGCATTCGCACAGAAACCGCTGCATATTCTGCATCGCATCAGTGTGAACCCAGGTTAAAAGTATACTAAAAGTTAACATTTTTTAATTTTTTTTCCCCATTAAGCCTGGGTTCACATATATGCGGTGCGGTATATTGCATGTGATTCGCACAGGAACCGCACCTCATTGCTGTTTAAATCACATGCGATGTGTGCGGTGCGATTTGGAGCCATACAGTTTGTATGGCTCAAATCGCACCGCGCCCGCACTAAAAAGGTGCAGGACCCTTTTTTTGGTCCGCACTAGAATCAAATCGCATGGGTATTCACACCTGTGCGTTTTGATTCTGCACATCACACTGAGTTTTGCGTACCAATTTCAGGGGAGGGTTATTAACTTACTATACACACCCACAGTGGGGTGTGCTTCTGATGCAGTGCAGAATTCGCACAGAAAAAGCTGCAAATACCGCACTGCATCAGTGTGCACCAGGGCTGAAAGTCGTACTTCTGATATAAACTACACAGTCTATTCACCTCTGTATTCATTTATGCACCATTTACGGCCTGTTCACAGTAGTGCACTAGACCTGCGTTCCATGCCGGTTTCCCCGCACCGCATTCTGATCGCATTGATCTGCAGCTGGTGTCAGTGCAAAGGGTAACGGTGCTCTAAGTGCAGCTTGCAAATGTAGTGCGTTTTGCCTGCATTGGATCTTGCAGTACAAAAGTACTGTGTGATCCAGTTAGTGTGTTTTTCAAAAGTAGTACATGCGGTGTGATTCCAGCTAATGCAAAGTGAATGGGCTGAAATCGCATAAATTGCCCAGGAACCACAGAGGGTTAATGTGCGATTCACATGCAGTCCCTTGTGTGAAAGGGCCCTAAATCTAATTTTGCAAAAAATGCGAACTGTAGAAGTGCCTGCATTTCATTTAGTATTGGCCTCTTGCAATCTCTTGTACAGCAGAGTTCAGAGAAGTAACACAAAAAGCCAATTATGCTGTAGAGCAAGGCACACATGGACAGGAGGAAAGAGCAGAGTGATAGAAGCAAAAGAGTGATTTTCCAACTTTTCTGCTTTCACTAGCCAAAGGTTGGGAAGAGGGGATGGGGGGGGTCAAAACTTTGACAATTGCGCGGTTATGCAACGCCGCACCCAGATGAAATTCACTTTTTTTTTTTTTTTCCCACAAACTGAGCTTTCTTTCAGTAGTATTTGATCGCCTGTGCATTTTTTTTTTTTTTTTTTTTTGCGCTCCCTCTACCCGAAAATGCAAAATTGTGTGTGTATGTATATGTGTATGTATGTATATGTATATGTATATATATATATATATATATATGTATATGTATGTATATATATATATATATATAGTATGTATGTGATTTTCCGCAGTAGATCTGCTATACTGCAGCGGGTAAGTGGTTAATAATCCCCTTTCTATAGGTCTAAGCCATTTACGTCCCTCACAAAACTTTCATGGAAAAAGAAAAGAAAAAAAAAACTTCCAGAGATGATGATGTTCTGCCCTGCCTTATTGCTTGGACGTTGCCAAGACACTCCTAGCTGATTGGAACCCTCTTGCATGTGTTTTCTCTGCCCTGTCGCTGTAGCTCTGAGCTCAGTGATTCTGCGATGGAGAAGATAGTGGACCACACATCTGTGGGGATTTGAGAGTTCGGGGATGAGCAGTAATGGCTGGGAGTATCATAGCAACATCCTAGCAACAAGGCAGGAATGGATACCACCATCGATGGGTATTTTTCGACCAGTCCTTTTTGGGAGGTTCGTAAATGGCCTACACCTATAGCAAGGGCATTATCCAACTTAAGTAAAAGCTGCACAGTTGTTGTTTTTTTTTGTTTTTTGTTTTTTTGTTTTTTTTTTATCATCTACAGATGTCCTTTACCTGCATAGGCAACATTTTGGTAATGGTGATCTACAGATGTCCTTTACCTGCATAGGCAACATTTTGGTAATGGTGATCTACAGATGTCCTTTACCTGCATAGGCAACATTTTGGTAATGGTGAATTAACCCTTTGCAGAAAAACACTGCTGAGAAAAATATGGGGGCAGCCATTGGTGACACCTTCAAAGAACACTCGTTCCCTTGCTGTCTCTGGCATCAGTATATTCCAAGTCATTAACCAGAAATGTGCAATTAAAGCCACAGTTCCAAATTGCAGAGGTGATGGTCACCGGAACAATGTGGCAGCCAGTCAATTGGCAATTTCAGGCAATTAGTGGCTTCCTTTTAGGCTAGTTTTTATATCTATACGCTTTTTTTTTTTTTTTTTTTTTTTAATGTGCTTTCTTTCCATGCACTGGTCCATTATCTTGAAGTATGTGCTGAACATCTAAGAAGATGTAGGCTGACCAAGGGCA
This sequence comes from Staurois parvus, assembly GCF_062004578.1. NCBI lineage: Eukaryota > Metazoa > Chordata > Amphibia > Anura > Ranidae > Staurois > Staurois parvus. The sequence continues at coordinate 4,930,605 of NW_028318377.1, forward strand.
CTTGGCTGGGGAGGTCCCAGTATGCCTGAAAATGCATATATTCTGAGGGTTTTTTTTTTTTTTTTTGTTGTTTTTTTTGTCTGCAGACACACATTGATAAATTAACCACTTAAGCTCCAGAGGGTTTTACCCCCCTTAATGCCCAGGCCATTTTTTCTTGTTTAGCACTGTGCTATTTTACCTGGTAATTGCGTGGTTATGCAGCGCTGTACCCAAATGAAGTTTATGCAATTCTGTTCACACACCTCTCATTTTGGTGGTTTTTGATCAGTATTGATTTTTTTTTTTTTGTTATAAATGACAAATTTTAAGGGGAAAAAATTATTTAACTTTTTGCTATCAAACCTCCAATAAAAAAATAAAATAAACATTTATAAATGTTGGCCAAAATGTATTCTCCTACATGTCTTTGGTACAAAAAAAAAATCCCAGTGTGTATTGATTGCTTTGTGTGAGTTATAGCCTCTACAAACTATGGGATTTATATTGACATTTTTATTTATTTTTTTTATACTACTAGTGGCGGTGCTCAGCGATTTTATAGTGGGACTGTGTTAGTGCAGTGGGCAATCTGATACTAATTGACACTGAGGGGAACTGACTGCCACTGACCTCTACAGTGACAGTAATACAGTGATAATACTATACATGGTCACTGTACTAATGGCACTGGCTGGGAAGGGGTTGACATCTAGGGGCAATCAAAGGGTTAAATGTGTGCCCAACTATGTGTAATGTATGTATAATGAGCTGCTTTTACAAATAGAGCTCTTTGTTACTCTTCCCTGCTTTGCATTGATAAGAAAGGAGAGCTCATTTTCTTTGTACCCGCTTGCCCTCCTGAGGAGTTACCCCTCTTCCTGACCAGGCCATTTTTTTGTGTTTATGGCGCTGTTACATTAACTGACAATTGCGCGGTCATGCAACACTGAATCCAAATTGTTTCCCATGAATTGAGCTTTCTTTCGGTGGTATTTGATCACCTGTGCGGTTTTTTTTTTTTTTTTTCTTTTTTGCGCGCTATAAAGGCAATTTTTGAGGAAAAAAAAACTATTTTTGACTTTTTGCTATTAAACCAGTCCAGTAAAAAAGAAATCTAATTTCGTCATAAATTTAGGCCAAAATGTATTCTGCGACATGTCTTTGCTACAAAAAAAAATCCCAATACATGTAAATTAATTGGTTTAAGTTAAAGTTTACAAATGGCGGTATATACTGAGATTTTTATTTTTTATTAGTAATGGTGGCGATCAGCGACTTATAGCTGGACTACAGCAGGCATTCTGACACTGGGGGGGAACTGACTTGGTGTCACTGACATCCTCAGTGACACCAATACAGTGATCATTGCTATAAAAAAAAAGCACTGACACTGTACTAATTGTACTGGGCAGGAAGGGGTTAACATGAGGGGCGATCAAAGGGTTAACTGTGTGTGTTTCACAGTAAGATCTGTGCTTCACTGTAATCACACTGCTTTGGATGGCTGTGCTGTGCACAGCCATCCAAAGCAGTGTGCACGAGCTGACAGGAAGGAGAACTGTATTGTTTACAAACAGTTCTCCTCCCCGTCGGAGATGCTTGGCAATTTACCAGGCGCCAGCGAGCAATACATGATTTTGTGCTGCCCTGTATCCGTATATCTGCTATAGGGTGGTTGGGAAGCGGGTACAGAGCCCTGTGTTTGTCAACACAGGGCTCTGCGCTGTGATTGGACACAGCCAATCAGCAGATCCCAGCCATGAATCATTGGTGGGGGTCTGCTGACAGGCTCCCGCTGTGTACAATCACAGCAGGAGTAGGCGGGCAGGGGCGTGCCCCCAAAACCTGGAAACCGGCAGCGATTTTAACAGTACGTCGCTGTGCCTGTAGGGGACGCCCTCCGCAAGCAATTGAACCTATCCGAACTATTTTCTATAATGCAACACCTATGTACACCTGAGCCACTGAAAGCCAACGCCATGTAACTTGTTTTAATGAGCCGCAATGCATTCATCATGATGCATAGGCATAAATGGTGCCTAAAAGTATAACTTCACTTGATAAAGGAGAAGAAAAAAAAGCTAAGTAAGTGAGGGCTAATCTGCCCCCCCCCCCCCCCCCCCAATCCAGGGGAGACAGATAATGGGTTTCGGCTAGAGTTGGGCTTTAAAGCAGAACTCCCGCTGAGATAATACACAATACAATGCAGCTCTGTAATCATTAACCACTTGCCTGCCGTCCCAAAGCAGTTATACTGCTACAGGGCGCTAATCTGCGCAAAATCACGTGTCTGAATATATACTTGATTTTGCAATTTCAGGGAAGGGGCTTGCATGCCGCACTACCCACGCTGCCATTGGTCGCAGATGATGTCAATCACCGGGTCCCAGCCAACGATTCTCAGCTGGCACTCGGTGATCGCCGCTAAAGCTGAGAGGGGAGAGACCTGTGTGCAAACGCAGATTTCTCTCCTGTCAGCATGGACATGCTGCTTTGTCTCTCTGCACAGCATATCTCCCAAGTAAAACACAGCACACAATGTACACAGTTAATCCTTTGATCACCCCAGATGTTAACCCCTTCCTGCCCAGTGTCAGTGCTTTTTATTTGCACTGATCACTGTATTTGTGTCACTGGGGATGTCAGTGGCCATTCCCAAACCCCCCCAGTGTCAGAATGCCCTCTGTAGTCCCGCAGTCCTGCTGTAGGTTGCTGATCACCACTGTTACTAGTATATAAAAAAAATTTAAATCCCGGTGTGTGTGTGTGTGTGTATATATGTGTATATATGTATGTATATGTGTGTGTGTGTGTGTGTGTATATATGTGTATATATATGTGTATGTGTATATATATATATATATATATATATATATATATATATTACCACCATTTGTAGACGCTATAACTTTCACATAAACAAATTAATTTACACGTATTAGGATTTTTTTTGCAAAGACATGTAGCAGAATTTGGCCGAAACTTATGAAGAAATTAAAATTTTTTTTTTTTTTTTTTGGACATGTTTTTATAGCAAAAATTAATATTTTGGGGTTTTTTTGTTTTTTTTTTCAAAATTTCTGGTCTTTTTGTTTTATAGTACAAAAAATAAAAACATACATATGATCAAATACCACTGAAAGCCAGCTCTATTTGTGGGGAAAAAAGACATACATTTTATTTATGTACAGCGTTGCATGACCGCACATTTGTCAGTTAAGGTAACACAACGCAGTGGGGGTAAATCCTCTGGAGGGCAAGTGGTTAAAAAAAACAAAACACAATTAAGTGCAGTTTAGGCACCTGGATCTGACCTGGTGTCAAGTCTCTTGCAGTTCTTGTACAGCAGGGCTACAGTGACAGAGGAAGAAGCAGCACAAAGCCAGTCAATTCATGTTCTGACTAGGAGGAGAGAGCTGACGAGAAGCATGCTGATAGGAGAGAGCAGAGTGACCGAGATCATCAGTATTGCCGCTCCTTTCACTGTTCAGCCAAGGGCTGCAGGTGGGACGAGGAAGACCTGGGCTCAGAGGAAGGTGGTTAAATGATAGAACAGATAATGCAGGAAAACATTTTCTGGATTTAGGGTTGGTTCACAAAGGTATCGCACAGGAACGCGTTGTGTAAATTCTGCTACAAATGATTACATCAAACAATGATTTAGGATATAATGGACTTTGAGTGTAGATTTGTGCAGTATATACAGACAGATTTTGTTCATTGTATGGAGTTTTCTGTTGAATTGCAGTAATGTGGAGAGGCTGTTTTTTCTTTGTCCTTGAGAGGATGTAAATTGTTAGAGGCACTTGAAGCTGGGAAAACAACCATAGCCATATAGAGAGGCCAGCTCGTGTCAGAATTTAAAGTGGTATTAAGTTGCAATATATTACACGTTTGGGTTTAACAATCATTAGATGTGGTGGCTGCATGAGTTTTCTTTTTTAGGCTTTTTTCCCCTGTTTTCACCCTGTGATCTGACCAGTAACACACCTCCTATATTAGAGTATCTACACTCTGGATGGAGCCACAGGGGCACAACAGACAGCAGCATTGTCAGTCTGGGGGGAAGTGTTCAATGACCTATCAGGTTTAAATACACTAACAAATTTAAACCAAACTCCAGCTCACACGAAAGTTCCACACAGGGGCGGACTGATCATTTGGAAACTCGGGCACGGGGGGCAGTAGGGGGCCCCATGAGATGCCCCGGTACCTTTTTTTTTTTTTTTTTTTTTTTTTTTTTTATTTTCTTCATACCCTTTTTTGAGTTTGGGCAAGAACACAGGGGCCCCATGATCCCCTATTGCCCGGGGGCCCCATGAGTTGTCCGCCCCTGGTTCCACAAGCAGTTAACCACTTGCCAACCGTGCTATAGCCGAATGACGGCTACAGTGCGGTTGTCCAGTCCTGGGTGGGCGTCATATGACGTCCTCCCAGAAAGCGCCCTCCCACACGCATCCGACGATCTCCATGATGGCTGTGTCCTATGGACACAGCTGATCACGTGGTAAAAGGCCACTGTGATTGGCCTTTTACCACATCACGTGATCAGCTGTGTCCAATGACACAGCACATCACTGGTAAAGGCAGTTGCCGGTTATATGTTGCACTTCTCTTACGCTGTCAGTGTGCGGAAAGTACTGCCAAAAACCGGCAATTTTCAGAGGACGGATCTGCACTGATCAGTGCTGTCCACCTGTGCCCACCAGTGCTGCCCGTCAGTGCTGTCTCAGTGCAGCCTCACCAATGCACATCAGTGAATGAGAAAAATTACCTGATTGCAACATTTTGTAATAGAAACAGACTTTTTTTTTTTTTTTTATTTGGCTTTTTTTTTTTTTTGTTTATGGTGCAAAAAATAAAACCCCCAGTGGCAAGTAAATACCACCAAAAGAAAGCTCTATTTGTGTGAAAAAAAAATGATAAAAATGTCATACAATGTTGCATGACCGCGCAATTGTCATTCAAAGTGCGACAGCGCTGAAAGCTGAAAAGTGGCCTGGGCAAGAAGGGGGGTATAAGTGCCCAGTAGGCAAGTGGTTTTTTTTTTTCCTTGTGGGATAAGGGTTTTACATAAAACTGATCATTGTAAGCACCTCTGTCAGTGATATATGGTTTGTCTCAACTGCTGAACCTGCAGGGCAGCTTATTCTGTTGAAAAACAGACTTGCTGACCTGATCACTTGAAAATAAAAGAAAGCGAGCCAAAAAAAAAAAAAAATGCAGCCATCATTTTGAAGAATTGTTAAGCTGCAATATGCTAGTTTTGGGGTTGAAGCCGTATTAAACCCAAAAGCAATCATTACAGAGGATGATACCTTCTAGAGGAGGTTACTTCATTTATCCTGAACTCATTTGTATGGGGATGAAACTCATTGGCGCCAATGAGGAAGGCAAAATTTGAAGTATAGACATGGCAGTTTTTACATATCTCGAGCCAGTATACTATACATGGGATCCCCATGGAAGCTGGGTACAGGTGTGATACCTGCAACCACCCACAATAGTGTGAACCAGGCCTAAGGGATGCAATGGCCTTTAATTAGCCCAGTTTACAAAATCTATTTTGGACCTGTTCTTGTACCAAAAACCAGTCCTTTTTATTAGGCTCAGTATTTTATCTATCGTCACAGATAAAAAAAACACTATGGGGGAAAGCAAAATAAAATTCAGAGCGACTATACACAGACAACTATCAACTACACAAATGTAAAAAAGGAAAAAAATACAAATACTTTTTGAAGTGAAGTAAACTAAACCACTCCTTTGAATAAAAATTAAAAGAAAAATAAATAAAAAAAAAAAAAAAAAATATATATATATATATATATATATATATATATATATATATATATATATATATATATATATATATATAATTTTTTTTTTTAAAGCCTATTTTAAATAACAAAAAATATATCCTCCTGCGCTTTTACGGTAAATGGTACACTTAACTAAAAAGCAGCCAGCATCTACCCTATACCAGATAGGGGCAATAGGACAAATACATATAAAAGTGATGCAGCGCTATAACTAATAATAAAACACTCAAGAGATATTGAAAGTGATATACATAGAATACTAAAAAAAAATAGCTTAGCAAACGGGGTAACAAATGGCCCAGATCCACATGAAAGCATATTTTGCCTATGAGCAAGGTTAGGTTTCCACTTTAAATTTTACTGACAGAAAAATCAATAACAGATTTTAGCCCAAATCACTCTGCTCATCCTTGGCAGAATAAATCATGTTTTTTTGTCTAAGAGGAGCATTGTGGGTGTTTCAGGTCAATAGAAACTGCAGGGATTGCATTGTTTTCATACAAGCAGACCTGTGTACAGTTACAGTTGTGACCAAAATTATTCAACCCCCACTGAAATTGAGTGTTTTGGCCAGTTTGACATTGCTTTTGATCATTCAGTCATCTTGCTTACATTTACATTAAAGAGGCACTTGTAGGTCAGACAAATATAACATAACAGTTATAATGAAATAACCACAAATGTCTTTTCTGTGCTCACAGCATTATCAGTTTTATTCAACCCCCAAGTGACATTCAATCTTAGTACTTAGTACAGCATCCTTTTACAGTTATAACAGCTTTTAAACGTGAAGCATAGCTTGACACAAGTGTCTTGCAGCGATCTACGGGTATCTTCGCCCATTCTTCATGGGCAAAGGCCTCCAGTTCAGTCACATTCTTAGGCTTGCGCACTGCAACTGCTTTCTTTAAGTCCCACCAGAGGTTCTCAATCGGATTTAAGTCTGGTGACTGCGATGGCCACTCCAAAATGTTCCAGCCTTTCCTCTGCAACCATGCTCTAGTGGACTTGGAGGTATGCTTGGGATCATTGTCCTGTTGAAAGGTCCAACGTCTCCCAAGCCTCAGGTGTGTGACGGACTGCATCACGTTTCCATCCAATATCTCCTGGTACTGAAGAGAATTCATGGTACCTTGCACACGCTGAAGCTTCCCTGTACCTGCAGAAGCAAAACAGCCCCAAAGCATGATTGACCCTCCACCATGCTTCACAGTAGGCAAGGTGTTCTTTTCATCATAGGCCTTGTTCTTCCTCCTCCAAACATAGCGTTGATCCATGGGCCCAAACAGTTCTAATTTTGTTTCATCAGTCCACAGAACACTATCCCACAACTTTTGTGGTTTGTCCACATGGCTTTTGGCATACTGCAGTCGACTCTTCTTATTCTTTGGAGACAGCAAGGGGGTACGCCTGGGAGTTCTGGCACGGAGGCCTTCATTACGCAGTGTGCGTCTTATTGTCTGGGCTGAAACTTCTGTACCCACATCTGACAAATCTTTTCTCAGTTCCTCAGCAGTCACACGGGGACTTCTCTCCACTCTACGCTTCAGGTAGCGCACAGCAGTCGAAGTCAGCATCTTCTTTCTGCCACGACCAGGTAGCGTTTCAACAGTGCCCTTTGCCTTGAATTTGCGAATGATGCTTCCTAAGGTGTCTCTTGGTATGTTTAACATCTTTGCAATCTTCTTATAGCCATTGCCCTTCCTGTGAAGAGAAATCACCTCTTCTCTTGTCTTCCTGGACCATTCTCTTGCCTTCACCATGTTTGTAACCACACCAGTAAATGTCTAGAAGGAGCTGAGTATCACAGTCATTTTAAAGCTGCCTAATTGGTGCTTATTATGCTTGATTGCTGCTCGGTGACATCCACAGGTGTTTTCAATACCTGATGGAAAGCACCTGTATGAACCTCTGTTCTTCAGAGTGGTAGTCTTTAAGGGGTTGAATAATTGTGGCAATGAAGAAACCACATAAGAACCATTTACTACTGTATTACATAAACAATTGATGTCATTTTAGTTGCATTTGGGTAGTTACAACGTCCTTGTAGGATTTGATTCTGAATACAATTCCAAATGTACACTATAGTCCCTAAACCCCTTTACAGCATTGGGGGTTGAATAATTTTGGTCACAACTGTAGTCTAAGTTCACACTAGTTTTGTAGGCAGGCATTTTGATGGGCGTTTTTAACGCTCCTCAAATGCCTCTGAAAATTATACACATGGCAGCACACAGTGCTGTTCACACTGAAGCGTTAGCGTTGCGGCAAAATTGGCACCTCATGTGGACTCAGGAATAGTTGAAGTCTATGGTGACACTCCTCAAACGCTGGCAGGCGTTTGTGGGGCATTAATGCCATTAACTTCATTATAGGCGTTTGTGGTGCGGTTCTAACTCTTCGAAAACAGCTATCAAAGGCCTCAAAAACGCACATAGGGCATTTGGGAAGAGTTAGAAATTAGTCCAGTGTGAATGAGCCGTTACTGAGCAGAAAGCCGTTTGCCTGTGTATGGAGACGTGGCTGGGTCATTACCAGGGGCGGACTGACCATTGGGGAACTCGGGCACTGCCAGAGGACCCGGGGTCAGTAGGGGGCCCCATGAGATGCCCCTGGTACCTTTTTCATAGGCTTTTTTGAGTTTGGGCAAGGACACAGAGGCCCCATGATCCCCTATTGCCCGGGGCCCCATGAGCTGTCAGTCCGCCCCTGGTCTCTCCTGTACTCCACTGAATGTAATGCAATGCACATCGCATTGCAGTACATTTTTTTCCTGGCCATACTGGCTGGGGAAACTGACATGGGGACCCGGAAGTGACGTTTTACGCATCACGTTCGGGTCAGCAACAAGAAGGGAAGGAAAGCAGATTTGTGTCGGCTCTGCTTTCTCCCCTCTACCCAATGCCCGATAGCACCTTTTTATATGCTGGTCCCGGGCGTGTGTGTAACGAAAAAAAAAAATCCAGCTGTTAGGTCCATATGACATACGGACCTGGCAGTGAAAAGGTTAAAGTGGTTGTAACCCTCAGACATTAAATGCAGACAAAGCATATCCCTCTATAGTGTGTACTTCTCTCAGTTAAGATCACAAAGTTTCCTTTCTGTCTGATTTGTTCATTCCTCTGCTCTCAGCATGAATAACTTCTGACAAGTTTTCCTGACACCAAGAGAAAAATGGTGACACAGGAGGGACCTCCTGACAGATTGACAGCCTCAGCTCTGTTCCTGTGAGCTGTGTGGAGGGGGGCGTGTCTCTTCTTTCCAATCAGCTCTCAGAGCTCTCCTCACTGAACTCTGCAGAGTGTAACTTCAGCTCTCTGCCTTTTTTTTTTTTTTCCCCTAAACTCTCAGACAAGATTATTCAGCACAGAACAGATAGAGAAGTCTGCAGATAAACGGATACAACTCATGTAGGATGATTTTGTTTCAGCTGTGTGAATCTCCTGAGGATAATCCCTTCACTGGGTATATGTAAGTATTTACAACCACTTTAAAGGCTGAAATGTAAAAAAAGAATAAATACATTTTCTTTTTACCTGCAAAAGGATGTTAGTTTATTAATAATTTTTTTTTGTTTAAAATCCGCTTAAAAAAGATCACCTTTTGTTAAACATGTTTATGCAAGAAACATAAAGGGGAGGGGGACATTCCTGTTAAGCTGGTTATGGGACAAACCAGTGTGGCCATTAAAATAACTGCATATCCCCAAAAACTGAGCAGCTCAAAAAATAAAGCACTTATCCTACCAACTTGTGACACCGCTTCTGGGAGACCATGAGATCAAATATTTGTCATGTTTTCCAGCATGCAGGAAAATCAGTCATTTTGTGTCCCCCATGTGCTACCAGGTGATGGCAGGGGAGTTTTTACCACAAGGCACTTGCCTAGGGCGGCAGTTTTCATGGGGGCAGCACCTCCCCCCAGAAGAAGGGATGAAAGAAGAGACCTGCTCGCCATGGGAACCGGGTGGGATCCGAGAGGGGCTGCTTGATCGTGTATGTAGAGCCTGATTTTTGTTCTTGGGGATGTCCGAAGCTGTGAAGATGAGTGTCTTTCTCTTTCGCTGGGGGAGGGGGGTAGTGGAAGGCTCTCCTGGGTGGGGGGGCAGGGGTGTTGTTGGTCAATGTAAGCATTGTCAGGTTCTCTCCGTGGTGGGGGGGGGGGGGCAGGTTGGTCGGTGTCAGTGGGGGCAGGCGATTTTTGTTGCCTAGGGCAGCACAAAACCTAAATCCACTACTGGGTGATGGTTCAGTGGTGGGATTGGACAATGCACACGGAGGCCCAGGCCACATTAGCTGTGCGTTCTCAGCATAAATTGTCCTATGAAACTGCCACTTCATGTTTTCCTGAAACTGTATTCTAGTTTCTTCTTGTAATTGCAGCATCTTGACTGGGGGGGCTAGATTAGTATGCACCCGGGGCTAAGTAGGAGGAAGACTGCTATCATGACATGACCTCACATCCTGAATATCTGGGATGTCTTATCAGTTTGGCGGTCAGTATCGGGTTGAACTCGATGATGTGGCGTCGGAAGGCCCAGGTTCTTTGCGCTAAAGTTAAATCTAAATAATGTTCTGCATTTCACTTGATTTACAGACCTGAAGAACTGATGTATGATTTGTAATATTTTTTTTTTTTCCTTAATTGACAGTTGTGCTTTGCAAATTCGTCAACCAGCAGTTTAATCGGTTCCCACCACACCTTGATGACAAATATGTAAACCCTCACCTTGTAAAACAACCCATTCACTTTAAAATGGCAATTAAAGGTAAAGCATCTTATGTACAGATATGAAAAACATTATAGACATGTTTTGTTTTTTTTGGCCCCTTTTACACGTTGCAGACCTGTCGGCAGATCCATGAGCAAGTGGATGCCAGGTCAGTGTCCACTCCGCTTATGCAGAGCAGACACGGACACAGCCTGCTGTCCTTTATGGGCTGTCAGATGGAAACGGACCCCTGTCCTTTTCCATACTACGGCCATCCAATCCACCAGAACAGTTTTGATTGAATCCGATGCTGGCAGGTGTAACCAGACAATCATGTCCAATGTCCATTTACCCCCGGTTCACATATATGCGGCCATGCGGGCCACTTTTTGCAGGGGCATGAGAGCCCATTCATTTGAATGGACTTCCGAGCCCTGGGACATGCAGGGAAGAAGTCCCTGCACTTTTTTGGAAACCGCAGCCTGCATGGGAACCCGGTTCCCAGTACGGTTGCAATTTCCAGTGAGGGCAGCGTGCCATTAGAAGTATCAAGTATCATCATCGTGTGCCTGTGCAAAACGCGGCCCGCACGGCCGCATAGATGTGAACCAGAGCTTAGGCCCCTTTCACAGGGGTGCACTTTTCCAGGGTACAGCACAGCCATCCAAAGCAGTGTGCTTACAGTGATGCACATGGACACTGCCCCCTATGTAAAAAAAAAAAAAAAAAAACTCCCAGCACAGTTAACCCTTTGATCGCCCCTCACGTTAACCCTTTCCTGTCCAGTGCCATTAGTACAGGGTCAGTGCGTTTTTTTTTTTTTTTTTTCTAGCACTGATCACTATATTGGTGTCACTGGGGATGTCAGTGACCTAGTCAGTTCCTCCCAGTGTCAGATTGCCCTCCTCAGTCCTGCTATAAGTCACTGATCACTGCCATTACTAGTAAAAAAAATAAAATAAAAACTCCAGTATCTATACCGCAATTTGTAAATGCTAAAACTTTCATGTAAACCAATTAATTTACACATTTTGGGATTTTTTTTTTTTGTTGGCAAATACATGTATCAGAATACATTTTGGCCTAAATCTGACAATTTGACTTTTTGCTATTAAACCTATCCAGTAAAAAAAATAAATAAAATTATATTTTTCTTTTTTTTCTCTAAATAGTTGTGTTTTTCTATTTGTTTTTTTTTTAATTTTACCTTTTTTATAGCACAAAAAATAAAAACCGCACAGGAAATCAAATACCACCCAGAAAAAGCTCAATTCTTGGGGGGGGAAGGGAACATAAATGTCATTTCTGTGCAGCGTTCCATGACCGTGCAATTGTAAGGCAGCGATATAATGCAAAAAATGGCATGGTCAGGAAGGGGGGTAAATCGTCAGGAGGGCAAGTGGTTATATATTCAGTTACTTCCTGGTTTCTGGCCTAGGCAAATGATGTCCTACATCCCAGGGGTTTTTAGGAGGGGAGGAGTAGCTTTATCACCTAAGCACACCCACCTGCCTGAGCTAAGAGCAGATGGATGCTGGGAAGTAAATGCTACATGAATCTTCTGCCCTTTCTCAAGATTCTCAAGACCAGAAATGCTAGGGGGTGTTTTCCAAAGTGAGTTCTCAACAAAATAAATCATGGATGGGGGGGAGTCTGCTTTGAATATTAAAAAGTAAACTGCATTTCTGGTTTGTGGTGCTCAGATGCTGTGAAGTTCTACTTGAACATGTAATCTGCTGAAGGGAAAGACCTGGTATTTACTGGTACCATGGCTGGTATTCATGGGGTGCTGACAGTGTACCCAGTGCCTGCGTAAGACTCACGGCAACGTTCTGATCAGTTATGAAAGGTTGCAGAAACAAATTGAAAGAGTGGCATTCCCTCGATGCGGTGATCTGCAAATCCAGTTGCTTTGCCAAGCGATAATTTATTTGGAATCCACTTTCTGTCCAGCATTTGGAGAACTCAGCAAGCAGCAGGAAGAATAGACTCCCCATAGATTTATTTCAGGTACTTATATACCGCCATCAATTTACGCAGCGCTTTACATATATATTGTACATTCACATCAGTCCCTAACCCTCAAGGGGCGTACAATCTAAGGTCCCTAAGGGCTCGTTCACACTTGGCTGTTTTACCAACGCTTGCCAAACGCCCCTATAGCGTTTGGCAAGCGTTGGTCTGGCATTTGCGGAGCGTTTTTTAATGCTCGGCAAACGCTCCGCAAACGTCGCATGCGCGGGTAGCGGCGTTTGCCGAGCGTTAAAAACGCCCCACAAACGCCTATAATGCAGTTTGAATGGTGTTACCGCTCCGCAAACGATACGCATCCGGCCGGGTGTTTGCGGAGCGGCACCATAGACTAGAATAGGAGGCTTCAACGCCTCCTGACTCAACCAGAGGCGTCCGTTTTTGCCGCGACGCAAACGCTCCCGTTAGAACAGCACCATGTGCTGTAATATGCAGAATTGGCAGAGGCGTTTCGGAAGCGGTAAAAACGCTTCCCAAACGCCTCTTTGCCGCCTGCACACAACGCTAGTGTGAACGTAGCCTAACTCACATTCATACATACACATACTAGGGCCAATTTAGACAGGATCCAATTAACCTACCAGCATGTCTTTGGAGTGTGGGAGGAAACCGGAGTACCCGGAGGAAACCTACGCAGGCACAGGGAGAACATGCAAACTCTAGGCAGGTGGTGCCGTGGCTGGGAACGACCCTAGTACTGCCAGGCGGAAGTGCTAATAATTTAGCCATTATTTAATAACCAAATGCAATAAATGTCGATTGTCAAATCATTATTTTTTGTCTCATCAATGTGCCGATTGCAACACGTGGTTTTCATGCTGCAGTCAAATGTTCCTGATCCAACATGTTGTTTTTTTTTTTGTTTGTTTTTTTTTGTTTAGTAAAATTGAACGTTCTGTCGATCAAAAAATTAAAATAGCTCATACAATTGTGCCATCAAGTGTCTAATTTTTCTAATCTATGGCCGGCTTTAGGCTGGTTTTGGCATTATCGTTGAAATGCATTTGACGTAGTGCGTACAGGTACGTTGTTTGCCGACAGCAGTCACCTGTCCAGAGTACATTGCAGGAAGGCCATCGCCAAGTGGTTACTCTATATTCTAGTATACGCCATGATCTCAAATTTGAAGATTCTTGACTGCCCATTGTAGAACCCCCAACCCTTGTATAGGCATTATAGAGCAACGCAGTTGATAGTTTTAATAGTAATATTGATTGTTTTGTTGCCCTGTCTCAGAATATCTCAGAATATGAACATGGCCAAAAAATGATAAAAATTGGAGCTACCCTTTAACTTTATCTATTTCTGTTTTTTTACTTTTTTTTTTTTTTTGTGTTCCCTTTTTGTTTTGTAAATGTTTTTGTTGCTGCAGTGCAAACATTTTTGCATTTGTTGCAAGTGTAATACTAGACCTGCTCTTTAGCATGACAAACGTTTAGCCTAGTAATCGGTTAAAAGGCCAGGAAGCTTTTTTTAATCAGGAAATTCAAGTGTTCCAGAGAGGTGTAACTGCAAGTGCCCTCCTAGGTGTGTGTAGTCATCTAGGAAATGGGCTCCAAGCTCACATTTCATTCTACACACTGCAGCTACTTAAGCAGGCCATAGACTTATCGGCCGATAAAAAAAAAATCTGGTCGTTAGTGGGGAAATCGGTCGGCCGTTTTTCATAATTTTAAGACCTTTAGAAAATTGGCCCTGCTGGAAAATCGTCGGACGATTAGGTCATTCGGACGAATTTCACAGTAATTTATGGTCAAATCGGCCGTTCTTTTTGCAGATTTTCAAATAAAATTGAATATGAAGAAATAGAATATCAAGAAGAAATAGATTTTGCAGAAGAAGAAGAATAGATTGTGCAGGAGAAGAAGAAATAGATTTATCGGAAGAAGAAGAAGAAGAAGAAGAAGAAAAAGTTGCAACATTGTATCTATTTGTATCCATTTCGGATACAGATGTTTCTATTCAAGTACAAATAGATACAATGTTGTTTCTTCTTCTTATGCATAATCTATTTCTTCTGTCAAATATAATAGCGGGGCTCAATGCTGGGACACCGCTATTATATTAATTGCCGGCCGTAGACGGGACGAAAACCAGCCGACTTTCTTTTACAATGGTAGTAACGTCGGTCAACTGAACGACCGATTTTACGATTTTCTAGAAAAAAAAGGCCGGTTTTCTCCAAGTCTATGGCCTGCTTTAGTCAAGGACAGATGGAAATCTCCTAATGTATTAATGTACAAGGTATTCTAATCCATAGTAACCAAATTTGGTCATGGTTCTAGTTATGGTAAATCTAAGCAAAAGTTTTGTTTTTTTATGGATTACCATTTTTAAAAGAGAAGTTCACCTTAATCACTGCACATTTTTTGCAGGTAAAAAAATGTGCATTTATTACTATTATGATTTTTTGGGGTGGGGGAAATCTGTAAAGCAGGGGTGCTCAACCGTTTGGATACCAAATCACTTAGAGTGGACCTTTCTCTTCAGTCACGTGCTACAAGGAAATTATTTAAAATTTTTAATTTTGAATAGCATAATGAAGATTTTGGTCCTGCAGTCACAGCTCTCAGTAGTTGCAGGAGAAAAATTGAGAGAATCCGTTCCTGTACATGCAGCCCCTTTTATTCCGAGTTTAAAATATAATGTGACAGGGAGGCCACATGGGCCCCCTGGAGCCCGGGTTGGGGTTGCCATTATGACCAGCGGTTGGGGGTGTGGTAAAAATCACTCACTCCTCCCAAACCACAAATGAGCCCTTACTGTCCTGAGCCTCCTCTAAGAGTTCACCCCAGGGGCGTCCCTAGGGTTGGTGTCACCCGGTGTGGTAACACTTGATGTCACTCCTCCGATGATCCCCGCAGGATGGATCGGATCTGTGGATTGAGCATAATGGATCCAGGTCCAATCTGGCCATTGGCTTCCACTACAGTCAATCACAGCCAGTGAGCCAATGAGAGAGCGAGGGGCAGCCCCAAGCCATGTCTGTGTAAGAATGGACACAAGGAGCAGTGGCTTTGGAGAGAGCCTGCTTGGGTACTGCTTGCTGTGGGGGCACTTGGCAGGAGAGAGGGGTCAGAAGCATTGGTGGGAGGGGGAAGGAAGAGGAGGATTGGAGCTGCTCTGTGCAAAACCATTACACTGATCAGGTAAGTATGACATGTTTGTAAAGGCAGATTTTTTTTTTTTTTTAACACTTTAATGGCTCTGCCTCATGTCTGCTACAGGACATTTGCATTTCTGAGCATGTTGGGAAAGCTCATGATTTTTTGTGTGTTTCCAACACTCATGGATGTGAAGCTAGCCTTAGTAAATCCCTGCGTGATTTTAGTCTGCAGAACAAAGGTCCTGTAGTGCTTCATTGTATTGGTACTTATATAGTGCTGTCACTTTATACAGCCCTTACATACAGTGCCTTGTGGAAAATTTCAAGGAGTATTCAATACTTTTGTCATGTTACAAGCAAAAACGTAAATCTATTTTATGTGATAGACCAACACAAAGTGGCACATAATTGTGAAGTGGAAAGAAATTTTTTACAAATCTGAAAAGTGTGGCGTACATTTTTATCTAGCCCCCTTTATGCTGATACCCCAAACTAAAATCTAGTAGAACCAATTGCCTTCAGAAGTCACCTAGTTAGAATAAATTACACACAGGTGGACTCCATTTACTCAGTATAAATACAGCTGTTCTGTGAAGCCCTCAGAGGTTTGTTAGAGAACTTTAGCGAACAGCATCATGGAGGCCAAGCAACACACCAGACAGGTCAGGGATAAAGTTGTGTAGAAGTTAAAAGCAAGGTTAGGTTATAAAAAAAAAATATCCCAAGCTTTGAACATCTCATGGAGCACTGTTCAATCCATCATCCGAAAATGGAAAGAGTATGGCACAACTGCAAACCTACCAAGACATGGCCGTCCACCTAAATTGACAGGCCGGGCAAGGAGATAATCAATCATCGATCATCAATCGGAGAAGCAGCCAAGAGGCCCATGGTAACTCTGGAGGAGCTGCAGAGATCCACAGCTCAGGTGGGAGAATCTGTCCACAGGACAACTATTAGTCGTGCACTCCACAAATCTGGCCTTTATGGAAGAGCGGAGGAAGAAAGCCGTTGTTGAAAGAAAGTCATAAGAAGTCTCATTTGCCCACTGTGACTTTTCATGGCATTTATCATTTTCCTTCCAGTTCACAATTATGTTCCACTTTATGTTGGTCTATCACATAAAATCCCAATAAAATACGTTTACATTTCTGGTTGTAACATGACAAAATATGGAAAATTTGAAGGGGTATGAATAAGTTTTCAAGGCACTGTATATATTGTACATTCACATCAGTCCCTGTCATTAAGGAGCTTACAATCTCTAAGATCCCTAACTAAATTGGCCCTAATGTGTGTGTATGTATGAAAGTAAGACGGGTTCCAATAAACCTATCAACATGTATTTTTGGAGTGTGGGAGGAAACCGGAGCACCCGGAGGAAACCCACCCAAGCATAGGGGGAGAACATGCAAACTTTATGCAGGTAGTGCCATGGTTGGGATGTGTGTGTATACGTACGTACATTCACTGGCCACTTTATTAGGTACACCTTGCTAGTGCCAAGAAACTCTCTCCCCCACACCATTACACCACCAGCCTGAACCGTTGATACAAGGCAGGATGGATCCATGCTTTCATGTTGCTTGCACCAAATTCTGACCCTAACTGTCGCAGCTGAAATCAAATGCCCACTCTCCTCTGACATCAACAAGGCATTTTTGCACACACAACTTCCGCTCACTGGATATTTTCCCTTTTTGGGACCGTTCTCTGTAAACCCTAGAGATGGCTGTACGGGAAAATCCCAGTAGATCAGCAGTTTTTGAAATAGTCACCATGACACCAACAACCATGCCATGTTCAAAGTCACTTAAATCCCCTTTCTTCCTCATTCTGATGCTCAGTTTGAACTTCAGCAAGCCATCTTCACCATGTCTAGATGCCTAATGCCAGCCATAGATGGGTCGAAAATCGGCCAATTTTCTCACTGTTAGTGGGGTAATTGGTCGGCTGTTTTTTCGCACTTTTTTTTTTTTATCGGTCATGTTGGAAATTCGCAGCCGATTTTGACGATCGGCTGCGAGTTTGAATGATGGGCAAATCGGCCGATCCTTTTACCGATAGAGTCCCTGCATGAGCCGGGACCTGCAAGGGACAGAAGTTATGGGGTTAACTTTATGGTTTAGTTGGCCGATTTATTTTTTTTTTTACGTTGGTGGTGACGTCGGCCAAACAAACGACCAATTCTGTTTTTTTTTGTTTTTTGTTTTTGTTTTTTTCAAAACATTGGCTGACGTTCGACCCATCTATGGCCTGCATTACTGCATAGAGTTTCTGCCATGTAATTAGCAATTTGTGTTACCAAGCAATTGAACAGGTGTACCTAATAAAGTGGCCGGTGTGTAATTTTTTTTTTTTTTTTCCAAATTAACATTTGATGTTTTAGCACAACTGAATTTCTAAACCTTGCAATCTGATTGTAACATGCGGTCTTTGATCTGCGAGGTGGTGTTTTTTTTTTTTTTTTCCTTTTTCTTTTCTCCCTCCCTTCCACACGGCTTTCCCTCAGCAGCTTGTGCTGACAAACCAAAGATTTGCTTCTGGCACAAGTTGTCTCCTCCCCTCCTGCCTCTCCCACTTTGCACAGACAGTCTCATTTGGGCTGTGTGTGTGCCCCTGCCTGTGTGCATGCGCCTGTGTGTGTGTGTCTTACTTCTGGGAAAAATTGAAGTGGCGGCCATATGCTTGGGATTAATTTTCCATATCTCACTCAATTTTAGAGAGGCCGGACACACACCTCAATGGGAAGTTCTCATTTGCTAAACAAGGGCTTGCCTCTAGGTAATGCTATTTAAACCTAACAGCTCGTTTTTTTATTATTAGAATTGTTTTTTGCTTTTTTTTTTTTTTTCTCTTTTTTTTTTTTTGTGTATCTATATATATATTTTTTTTATTGTGTGATCTAGCCATGGGGTTGCAAGCTTCCTTGTGTTATGCCCTTCTCCCATCCCCCTCCCCTCTTCCTCTGGCTTCAATCCTTGCTGGCTTTGTGTATGTGAGTCAATGAGAGCGAGTGCATTTTTTTTTTTTTCTCTCTCCTGCGGAATAAAAGGTTTATTTATATCCCAACTTCGCTTCTACAGCATTATGCCCAGCAGTCGCAAAGCTGCAGCAGCTGTACGAGTCCTTTCTGCTTCAATTCTCTAATGTATTTTCATTTATATTTTTTCAAAAACTTGCACCGCAGAATACGTCTGTAATTTTTTTTAAATTTTTTTTTTTTTTTTTTAATTTTTATAATTTTTTTGTGTGTGTGTTTACGACTGGTCGGAAGGGATCGGAGTTAAATTATGCCCGCTCTTTAAAAAAAAAAAAAATGAATGTTTCCTGGGATTTAGAACTTGTCGTTTGGATAATTTTTGTAGAGCCATAGTGGATAGCAGGTAACATTTAAAAAAAAAAAAAAAAAATGCTTGTCAGAAAAAATAGTATTTTCTTTTTGCTTTAATGCTGTTGAGTTAGCTGATGGTACCATTTTTCAATCCCAGTTTTCATTATTTGTATTTGCCCCCATAAAAAGGTTTGTGAAGTTGGGTTGTTTGTTGCAATTGCGTGAGCGAGGTCTTGCTGCCTGGTTTTAACCCCTTTCCGAGGTGTTGCTTGGTTGGTTTTCTCTGCAGAGTCCTCCCTTTTTGGCTTGTCTGGTAGCTGACAGGTTAAATTTCGGGTTGTACTACAACAACTGACACATGTTGGTTTCTGAGCAAACAGGCTGATATTTTTGCAGGCTGAAAAAGGAACTGGCTTTCTAGGTCCTTCCCCCACCCCTTGGCAGTACAACCACACCGAGTTGAGATCATAATCCAGGCAACGAGAAAAAAAAAAAAAATGCATGTGCGACTATGGGATTTTTTTTTTTTTTTAAGAACTTTCCAAGAGAGGAAATAAAATCTGTTCTGGCGATGGGAAAAATACTGCTGGGATCAGCAAAAAAATAAAACCCAGGACTGCAGCAGCTGACTCTGGTAGAGTTAAACGGCAAAAACATTTCTCGAATTCCTCTCGAAGGAAGTAAATATTTGACGGAACTTTCTCCGAACCCTTTTTTTTTTTTTTTTCTTTTTTTTTTTTTTTTAATTTTTCCTGAAAATCTTTTTTGGTGATTTTTTGATGGAGCCCTTGGATTCTTTTTTTTTTTTTCTGCAAATCAGATCATCGCGTTCTGCAGAGACTGAAATGAGCCACTGCCTCCGATAGGATCTGAGAGCGCGCTGCGGTTACAAAGCAGCATATTCTTTTCTTGCCTCGGTCTTTTGTCACTGGAGCTAGTTAGGGTCATTTGTCTCTGCTTTGGACCTCTTCAGCATCAAGTCAATTGGTTTTCGGCCGTGGCGTGAAGTTCTTCGGGGGGAAAAAAAAAAAAGCAGCCGCCTCTAGTGGCGTTAGGTGCTCGCGATGCATGGCTGGAACTTTTTCCCTTTGGCAGCCGAAAAATGTAAGTTATACTACAACTGTATTTAATGCGGGGGATTCATGCAATAACCCTGTCAGTGCTGGAAAATGCTTGGATCACTACGATATACATTTTATTTTATTTTTTTCTCTTGGTTGTGTATGGAAGCCGTAGATTTGCCTAGAGCAGTAGGCTTTGTCCAGCAAGTTTATTAGTCTTTTATTAATCCAGCTTACTGGGAGCGAACTGCAGATCTGAGTAGACAAAAAAGTAGAATATCCAACGCAACTGAAGAGCAAAATGGGGGAAAAATAAAAATGGAGCAAAATTAGAACTGTCGATTTTATGTTTTGAAAGAGAAGAATTTGGTTGCTGTAGTCAGCAGCTCTGTTTTTTGCTCTAATTTTGATTAATATTCCCTTGAGAACGTATGTTGGCTTTACGGAACTAGCAAAACAATGTTCCAGTGGAGTCCAAAAATTCGACATCTTGGTAGGTTTCATGACATTAGGTATCCAAACCAGGCACCTGATGATGAGGGGGTAAAAAAAATGTAGTTCTTTTTCTCTTTTTGGAGAGGTGGGGCAGTTATTTTCTGCTGTCTAAGACCAATCAATGTTAGTAAATTTGGCCTGTTGTGATGGAAGACAGTTGGCAGTCAGTTGAATAGAATTCCTTTTGGAAGGGCATAGTCTTTGGAGAGTTGGAGCTTGGGTGCATTTGTTTCCTGATCTGTTTTGTCCCAAGGCAGTAACAATGGGCGATATGCGAGGACGATAGACTTCACGCTTATACAAGCAGATTAGCATATAAAGAGGTACACCACTCCTGTAGCTTGGAGGTTTGCGCTGTAGGGTGGAGGCTTCTGCTCTGGGATTGTTCCGAGTGTCAGATTTATTCCATGTGCAATTTAGAGACAAATGGGAATCTCGTTCCCAGAATGCAGAGTCTGCATGCTGTCAATTTTGGTTGAGTAGCTAGGCAAAGGTCGCTTGCTAGTAAACAGATCTGCTTTTTTTTTGTCTTTGCACTTCAGATTCATTTAAGGAATATTTCTGTTTTTCAATCTTTTTGTTTTTTTTTTTTTTTTTTTTTGCATAATGTGGACAGGGCTTTTCCAACCGCACCATAGGAAGAATTCTTTGTTGTGCAATTACTGGGCTCATCTGTTGAATTTGCATACAGTATGACGTTCCTATTGTCTCTGCCTATGTAGGCTACATATTCCTAATGGCTTCTGTGCATGCTTTCTGAATAAGAGTGTAAAACAATGCAGATAAACAGCGGTCATGTAGACTATGTGCACGTAATGGAGTGTAACTGTGACAATCTCTCTTGAAGCTGAGAGTATTTTCATTAATTTTCAGTGCGTTTGTGCTAGAGCAGATGGTTGGCTGTGATTGGACAGAGAACTCTCGGTTACTATGTCCTTTTTAATTCCATTTGACAATAAAATGGTATGAAAGGAGGAGAGAAGCGCTGGGGAATTTTTTTTTCTGCTTTCAAGAGCAAGTGGTGATGTTGGCAAGGGCTGTTCATACTGCAAAACAGGTTAAGGGGTCTGATTTTGATTATTTATTTAATTTTTTTTATGAGCATCAGTTTTTTGTTTTTTTAACGCTGTGACATGTTCCAAAGTGATTTTGTAGCGCATACAGATTTATTCATATTAGTCTGCACCTTAAGAAGCTTACTGTCTAATGTCCATATGACAGTACTACAGACAAATACTAGAGCTTATGGTTAGAATACAGTTAATGTAAGCTTTGAGTGTATGGGAGGAAACTGGATCACGGGAGGGGAAATCCAGGCAAATGGGATATACTCAAATATTCAAAGCCAGTTGTGGTCGTTGTGAGCATTTAACATGGATACCTGTGCTGCAAGGCTACATTGCCAACTAATGTTCCACTTAGCAGCTTTATTTTTTCATTATTTTTAAAAGTTAAACCCCAGGCTGAAAAAAAAAAAAAAAAATACCATAGCACCTTGAAAGGAGGATAGTATATGGAATTCGTTTTTAGGACTTCTTCCTGTAATAGTCTACGGCTAAATATAAAAAATCTATTCTAAAAAAAAAAAAATGTAAAATCCAAAAAATGCTGGCACAAAGTATTCTTTTGATCTACTATATCATGGCTATGTGACCTAGTGAGCCCCTAAAATTGCATGTTTTGTAGGCCCCAGTCATCTTGAACAGGCTGTCTAAGTGAGCATCCAGGAACGACCCACCTGCATCTAAGGAATCCTTGGCCCTGATGTCAGTCAGTGGTACTTGGGCGAGGTTGAAAAGATCCAACTGGATGATGTCATCTAGACCCTGCTGAGTTCCTGCATTTGAGAAATCATGCCATCAAATGAGGTCTTAGAGGTTCCACTTGGAAAGAAGGATATTAAACCTGTCTCTTCAGTTTGTGCTTTTGCTGTGTGACCCAGTGAAATCAAAGGGATGACTCAATGGGATTTTTCTTTGGACATACCTTTTGTGATTAAAGGACAATGAGCGCACAAATCCAGCATTTTTTAAATCCATTCTATCTTTATATTTAATGCTGGACGTACATGACCGCTGTCCATTCAGAGAGTGATGGCCTCCAACCACTATTTATTTTTGTTTCTACATTCATTAAGTATTGGAAAGGGTGGGAAAAACAATATTGCAACTTGCGGCAACCAACCAGGTTTTGGCATACTAAAGTCAGATAATGAGTCATAATAGCAATCTTGGGCAGCAGATTGTCCACCTGAAATGGTTATCCTCTAAAACAAAAATCACCTTTTTGGAGGCTTTAATATGCACTGTAAAATTGACATGGTAAATTTGACAAGGGTATTAGGTTGACCATATTCAAGTCTTATTGCAGAGGACATATTTATATAGGGTTTTAAAAGCAAGACTACCATGGGCAGTGAGACAACTGCCCATCATGCCTGACTAGACCCAGCCCCAATTGGTTGAACAGGAACAGCCAAGTGTGGTAAAGATCTTGTCCCATTTTCCCCATAGAAAAAACATCCCAAAGCCTGGTCACAGATTTTTCAGCTTACTACAAAATGTGTGTAAGCAATTACTGTTCCTTTTATCTTACCTTTTGTTAGCCCTTTTATGGCTTTATAATCAACCTGTCACTGTTGTAGTGTCTACCACATAATGGATTAGTATTTGGCTTTGCATTGGCATCCTAAAGGCTGGAAATGCACTTAGGCAAACCGTAGACCGTTTTTGCTTGCAGTGTAACCAAAGTGTGGGTAATGCCTTTTGCATGTTAAGGACAAATTTACATCTCTGTGTGAATAGGCACTTTTATAGTTCCCCTTGAAGACCCTAAACTATGGCTCATAGATGAGCCAGTCGCAATATTCCCAATGCACACATTCCTGAAGATGGCTGTTCAGTATTGATGGGTGCTGCAATGACCACAGTAAATGCAAAGAAATGTCACCAGCACAGCAAGGATTCCTCAAACAGGTCAAAAGCTTTTTGTGGTCACATGGTACATACAAAGGCAATGTTTCAGAACCATAGTGGGTCCCTTCGTGAGACAAGTGAGCAAGTAGCATGTGACCACAAAATAAAGCTTTGGACCCATTTGAGGAATCCATGGTGTGCTGGTGACATTTCTTCACATTTTATAGATGAGTCGGCTGTATAGGAAAGCATAGGTTTCTACCTAAAATGTGTTTTCATGAAGTGGAAAAGTAGGACAAGGCAGGTTATGGTGTGGGCTAAAGAGACTAAAAATCCCTCCATTGAAATTGTGCAAAGATTTATGAAAACAGAAGGTATATGCATACCTCACTTCTGTCACAAATCCAAAAAAATAATGGGTTTATACCCTATTTTAGGATAGTGGGTGGAGCCATGCATTTTATTCCTTTATGGCCCTGGGCCAACTGTGCATCCAGAACTGCTGGTTTTTAGCACAGATAAAGCATAATTGTTTCTATTACAAATTGCATTCATTTACAAATTTATTACAGCTTTTAGGCTTGTTAGCCACCAAGTTGGCTTGGGAAGAAAAACTCTATAACCAGGCAGGTTATGGCAAGGTGGGCCATGAGAGACCGAAAAGCCCTTCACTGAACCAGGACAGTATAGCCTTCATAAGCAGAAGGTATCTCCATGACAGACTTGTATCACCACTTCTAAGAACAAGAAGTTTATTCTTCACTTTGGGACAGTGGGGGGGGCCATGCCAACTGTTCTTCCAAAACAGCTAGTTGGTGGCCCAGATATAGCTTAATATTACTGAGCCATTTATTCCAAACTTCAGGTGTTTTACTGTAGGAAATCAGAAAAGTGCGACAAGGCCCTTTAGTGTTTGTCTATCTCAAATGTTAGTGTGAACACATGGAAAATTTAGATCATTATGGCACGGTGCGTGGCTTTTCGCGGTTTTCTGCCAGGTTGGGCAAGTGTTATGCCTACAGTAAAACGGAAGTGAAGGCTGGTGTTATGTTGATCTTACAGGTTTAGAAAACCCACGATGGTCACAATTGTTCTCTCCCATGATAAGGACACAAGTAACATTTTCCTTCACCGCTCTTTTTGTATCGGCACAAACTGCTAAGTTGGCAGAGTTGACTTGGCAAGTCCATGCAATGTTGTAATGTTTCGCTGACCTGATTGATGGTCATATCATGCCTGCACATATGATGACTTTCTGATGTCTATGGATAGCTGGCTGTCCAGATTGTTTGTTTGATCTTTATTTAAAGATGATGCTATTGGGGGCAAACCAGAAATTGGATCAGAAAAACAAAATCCTAATATGTATAATCTTAAACCATTCTAAACCGCTTTAAAACATAACTGGCCCTCTTGTTTTGCACATTTGGCATTCAGTTTCTATGCTAGATATGTGGTTCTGAACATGAACGTTTAGGTTTTTCCTCCAGATACTTTACTTTAAATGTGAGTACACTGCATAGAGCCTGAAGAAACCCCACCATCTTCCTCTTCGGTTTCATAACTTTGTCAGCTCATCCCATTTTTCAAGCTGATTATGACGTCAAAGAGTCTTTAGATGCAGCTGTCACTAAACCTTTAATGAAGCGGCTTCCCTGTCCTCTTTCTAGACTAACGGAAATATTTCCTTACAAGCAGTCTATTGTAGAATGGGAAACAAAATGTGACCAAACCAGATCTTTCTCTTTTTTTTTTTTTTTTTCCCAGAGCCAGCTAAATGAAGAGGACTCTATTATTCCTTTGTGAATTATCTTGGTTGGCTGTTGAAAGGAAAGGCAGGGCCTGTTATCACAACTGTAGAATATTCTGGGATTCATGTCCCTGAGGACCGGTCTGTATGTTCGAATGGTTAAAGATACTGTCCAACTGATGCTTTACGGGCGGCACTACATCGTTATTTAGAGCAGCGAGTAGTTTGGGAAATGACGATATGACCTTGGGGATAGAAGTCTCAGGGCCAGATGGGCCTGTTGGAGCTTGCAATGATTGTAGAGATGCTGCTTTTGTGTGTTGCGTTTCTGCCCTACTCTCATCTAAATAGTCCATGATCTGCATCATTTCTGATTTATGTCATTCTTGTCTACGGTGTGAGTCAATATCGTAGACCTGAGATGATTGTTCTACATCAGCTGACACACCCACTTGATGAGACTTTGATGTTTACCTGTGTTTTTTCTATGCATAAATATGTAGCGTGTGTGTGAAAAAAAGATATATACATACTGGTCCCTGCATGTGTCTATCGAAAAATATATACTGCAAGTAAAGAAAATATAAGCAGAGGGAAAAAAGACGCAGGATGCATTGTGTATGTGTTTTATTTTTTATATATGGCCCATTTTATGAGCGTTTCCAATCTAAAAGGGAGGGGCAAGTGATACAAAAGATACCTAATGAGCTCATAGTGAAAGTAGAAGTAAATTTGTAGGTAGAAAGGTAGCATGGCCATGTCTGTTACTAGTGACTTTATGGGAATATTTTCTTTTTTTTTTTTTTTTAAATTAAATAAGCATGTTATGCTTACCTTCTCTGTGTCCGCCCTAATCCTCCGCTTCTCGACTCCTCCGCCAGTACTCCTGGCTCACTCCCAAGCCCCTCTGCCTGCCTCCATAGACACAGCCAGCGGGGCACAGCCCTGTCCCCATTCAGAGTTTGACTGCCAATGTCTCCTTCTGCTATTGATCTGCCCAGTGAGTTGGGGAAAAAGGGAGAGCCGCTGCTCTCATGCACAGTGAGCATTAAGGTAAAAACCTTAAGGCCTTACAACCATTTTAAGCTCCTAAATGATCAAAATATGATCTTTATCCAAAATTAAACAAAAAGGTTTGCCTTATTATTATTATTCAGGATTTATATAGTGCCAACAGTTTGCTCAGCACTTTACAATATAACGGGAGACAATACAGTTCAATACAAGAGGGATAGGAGGGCCCTACTCCTTGGAGCTTACAATCTAGGAGGGAGGGGCTAGTGGTACAAAAGGTAGTAACTGTGGGGGATGGACTGGTTGGAAGAGTAGAAGATTCCATTATTAGCAGAGGGCGGGATAGGCTTCCCTGAAGAGAGAGGTTTTCAGAGATCGCCTAAAAGTGAGCAGAGTAGGCGATAGTCTGATAAATTGGGGTAGAGAGGGGAGAAGCTCTGGAGAAGTCCTGGAGAGGAGCATGGGAGGAAGAGACAAGGGAGCTAGAGAGTATGAGGTCTTGCGAGGAGCGGAGAGTACGGTTTGGGTGATATTTGGAGACAAGATCGGTGATGTAATTTGGGGCAGTTATAAATGGCTTTATACGTTAATGTTTTGAATTTTATCCGTTGGGCAATGGGAAGCCAGTGGAGGGATTGGCAGAGAGGGATTGCGATAAAGAACGGTTAGTAAGGTGGATGAGTCTGGCAGCAGCATTCATGATAGACTGAAGAGGGAATAGCCTGGGATTCGGTAGGCCAATGAGGAGGGAGTTACAATAGTCAAGGCGAGATATAACAAGGGAGGGAATAAGTTGCTTAGTGGTTTCCGAGATTAGGAACGGTCGCATCTTGGTTATGGACATGAAGTCTACAAGATTTGGACAGTGATTGGATTTGAGGCTGAAATGACAGATGGGAGTCTAGGATTACACCTAGTACCCTGGCATGAGGGGAGGGACTGATGATTGTGTTATTGATCTTGATGATGAAGTCAGGGGAGGGGGCACAGGCTGGGAGGAATACTAAGAGCTCAGTTTTGGAAAGATTAAGTTTGAGGAAGTGGAGTGACATCCATGGTGATATGTCACTTAGTAGGTTAGTAATGCGAGAGGAGACTGAAGGGGCGAGGTGAGGGGTAGAAAGATAGATTTGTGTGTCATCCACATAGAGATGGTACTTAAAGCCATGGGAGTTTATCAAGTGACCAAGGGAGGAGGTGTAGATGGAGAAGGGGTCCAAGCACAGAACCTTGAGGGACCCCTACAGAAAGAGGGAGTGAAGAGGAGGAGGCAGCGTTATAGGTAACGCTGAAGGAGCACTGCAATAAGTAGGAGGAGAACCAGGAAGAGAGCAGAGTCCCGGAGGCCAAGAGTGGAGTTTTTTGAGGAGGAAGGGATGGTCAACCATATCAAAAGCCGCAGAGAGGTCAAGTAGTAAGAGTCTGGAGTAGTGGCCATTGGTTTTAGCAGTTAGATCATTAGTGAGTTTTAGTAGGGCAGATTTACTTTCATGAGAGTGGAGATGGATTAGAACACCTGAAATGTTTTTATCGATGTCTGGTCCAGGTGACCGTTACATTGATAGTGGGGGGGGGGGGGGAGAAACACATTTTAGTGGTCACCAGAACAGGAATTGAGGGGAAGTCTTGCAAGTGGGGCAATCATTTCTTAGTGACCTGGGTGAATACCAGAAATTTCCTCTTTCTTCCTAATGTGCCCCCAATGATAAAAAAAAACCTGGCAGGGGTTATAATGCTTCCTTCATCCGAAATTTGGGGAAAACTTTTGCCTTTTGGTTCTACTTTAAGTAGATTTT
Source organism: Staurois parvus (assembly GCF_062004578.1). Taxonomy (NCBI): domain Eukaryota; kingdom Metazoa; phylum Chordata; class Amphibia; order Anura; family Ranidae; genus Staurois; species Staurois parvus. The sequence continues at coordinate 4,958,622 of NW_028318377.1, forward strand.
TTTAATTTTCTGCATACTGTATTTCACAGACAATGATACATTTTTGCCAACAATAGACACGTTTTGTGTCAAGTTGTTCTATATATTTGCAGTGTATTACTACCAGAACACAGTATATGGGTAAGAGTTTTGTATAATGTATGTATTTTTAAGGTCACGGAACATTGCATATATAATTCCAAGACATTAACATAATTTTTAAGCCATTTCTTGTGTATTTTGGCTTTATGCTTGAAGTCATTGTCTTGCTGGTTGACAAGTCTTCTCAGGCTCAGGGTTTTTGCAGGCTACATCAGGTTTTTGCTGCATTTATTCTCCCCTGTACCCTCACACACCTCCTAGCACCTTCTGGAGGGAGGCATTTGCTTAGTACAATGCTGTCACCCACATGTTTCATTGTGGTAGTGGTGCGTTTAGTAGAGTGTATGGTCGGAGGACCAAATAGCTCATTTTTGGTCTCATCATACCTTAAAACCTATTCCAGCTACCTGCAGAGTCTCCCAGGTGCCTGATAGAAAACTATAGTTGAGATGTTGCATGAGTTTTAAGGTAACAGAGGCTTTCGCCACCATTGGATGAAGCGGTGTCTGGTTGAGCACCCAGGCATTTGTATGCATGGTCTCAGCTACATAGGTCTATAAATGTCAAAGGTCTCTTGGTGGCCTCCTATTAGTCTCCTTCTTGCATGGTCAGTTACTTTCTTAAAGGAAAATCCAGTGAATTGGACATTCTTTTGTCTTCTTCCCCTGACTTGTGCTTTTAAATCACATTTTCACAGAGTTGCTTGGAGTGTTCTTTTGTCTTTAAGGTGTAGGTTATTCTGGCAAGGTCTGACTTTTCAGAAATTTGCGTGCGCTTGTGAAATGGCGACAAATTTCAGTATCCTAAATTTTCTATAGCTGATGTTTTTAAAGACCCTTCTAGGTCATCGGTTTAGTGTTACGGTGCTAGCATTTTTGCTCTTATCCTGGTGTGCGCGGCGATATGCAACATGTGTATCGCAATCAATGTTTACATGCTTTTGTTTGTACATGCACATATGTGGGGGGCCTAATTTTTTTTTTTTTTTTTTTGGGGGGGAAGATGTTATGTGGTTAGGTGTAACTTACATTTTTTACAATTTAAAAAAAAAAAAATGCTGAACATATCCATCCCTTTGATTACAATGTACCCATCGTCTGATGGCTACTTCCAGCAGGATAATGCACCATGTCACGAAATCTCAAATAATCTCAAACTTGAACATGACAAGGTCACTGTACTCCAATGGCCTACACAGTCACCAGATCTCAATCCAATAGAATACCTTTTGGGATGTGGTGGAACAGGATTATTCACATCATGGATGTGCAGCCAACAAATCTGCAGCAACTGTGTGATGCTATCATGTCAATCTGGATTAAAATCTCTGAAGAATGTTCCCAAAACCTTGTTGAATCTATGCCACGAAGAATTAAGGCAGTTCTGAAGGCAAAAGGGGGTCCAACCCAGTACTATATATATATATATATATATATATATATATATATATATATATATATATATATATATATATATATATATATATATATATATATATATATATATATATATATATATATTTTTTCAATCACATAGGGAACCAAGTCCTCCTATGTGGTGATATTGGGTGACAGGTTCTCTGCATTGAAACATCAGAGGTCTAAAAGTCCCTGCATGTCTCCCCTGTATTATACTGCGTGGAAAGCACTGCACGTCGCACCGTATTACATTTAGTGAACCTCTCAACGGAGACCCAAAAATTACGATATAATGTCCCTTCCGGGTCATGACAAGAGGAGGGGAGTGGACGTGTCCGCTCTTCTCCCTCCACTCTAGCTGATGGCGGTGAGCCAGGCCCGCAGATGGGCAAGCGGAGCCTGGGAGATGGGGGGAGGTTCACACGAGGGGGCGGAGAGGCTGGCACTGTGTAGAAGCAATCGGCGACAACACTGCTGCTGATTGCTTCCACCTGACAGATGAGCCAACTGCTTGCCCGCAGCAGGGCTAAAGGTAGAAAAAAAACTACCTGCCCGGTGCCCAGAACTACATGTCTTGGGTGATGGGAATTCAAGTCCCTGTACTGTCATGATTGGGATTCAAACCAGTGACTCCAGTGCTGCCAGGCAGAAGTGCTACCCACTTAGCCACTGTGCTGCTTCCCATGTTTTAAATGGTCGGTGCCTTTAAGGAAGGGTAAGACACTAAAGTTTTCAGCCAGCAATACAGATTAGTTTTGATGCCTAGGCCAAATGCAACCAGGTGTTCCTTGCACTTAAATGGGTGTATTCATTGAACACAAAGGGTCTAGTGTGTAGTGCTAGCTGTAATCTAGATGCTCAGCAGTTTTTCATCCTTCAAAGTTGGCCTGCGTGTGACCTGCAAGGTCTCTCTAAACGGAGATAAATGTTCTCACCTCAATGTGGCTTTATCGACTTTGAGACCCAAAACTTGCCTTAAATGGAGAAAAATTATTGCTTGTCTGTTTATAAGCATGTGCAAGAATCCTTTCCATATAGTATATAGAATGAAAAACTGCAAGTATTGGTTGTAATGGTTTGGTAGTACAGGAAACTGTTAGAATGCATATCCTTTTCATTTGGTAACCAAAATCCTGAATATTTCTAGTGAAGGGAAACTAAATGTTACTGCCTACCTCCCGTCCAATGCACTAGCTTTGGTGGGGAAAAAGCTCAACTTTTAGGCTTAATAATTAAGGCAAAACTATTACAAAAAGTTATATAACACATAGTAACCAACCACTGCATATTGCACCATTGCTCATTGCATAGGATTTCCACCATGTTGAGAAAGCTTCATCTTAGCAGGCCTGATTCTTGACTTGATTTAGCATAGAGAAGATGTACTGCTGTCAACACTGAATGGCCTGGCGCTCAGAGAATGCTTTCTAGGGCAGATATACATTTTACCTCGCTTGGTGGGTGATGCCAGTCTGGTCACCCATACCCAGGGGCGTACTGACCATTTGGAAACTTGGGCACTGCCCAAGGTCAGTAGGGGCCCCATGAGATACCCCGGTACCTTTTTCATAGGCTTTTTTTGAGTTTGGGCAAGGACACGGGCCCCATGATCCCCTATTGCCTGGGGGCCCCATGAGTTGTCAGTCTGCCCATACCGCTGGTCATAAATCTAAGATGGTTACCATTATGGTCATAAATTAAAATGCGTTTGTCACACAGACAATCCAACATCCCATGACAATTTGGTAGAACTCTTTGAGTGACCGTTTGTGCTTGGCTTATGAATCATGATGGGAAAGCATTTGTCCAGATACCTCCCAGTGCTGGCTTTTTTGGGAAAAAAATACCAATTGGTTACCTAATATCTATGGGAACTTTAATGTATAGCGAAATAGACTGATAGGAACATTTTGTGTTTGCTATAGCAACCAGATACCTTCTTTCATTTTCACACCGTCTATAGAAAGATAACTAAAAGGACAAAACAGGTTTTCACCTCCCAAACACCTTTTTTATACACGTAACCCACTGTATCTCACAGGTGCGTAGGTGCTGGTGTTTAATTTTTGTATTGGAGTTTTAATTGGTTTAAATTCATTCTAAAAATGGGTCTGTTTCCTGGAAGGTTTACTTCCTTAGGGGTTTGTAAGTGATATGTCATTTTTAATTTTTATTATTTTTGTTATCTGGATCAAACGGTAAATATATAGAAGTACATTAAAGTTAAGTCTTTATTCAGCATAACAGCAAGACATTGAACAATGCAACGTTGAGATACAGAGGGCATAGGCGGTGCAGGTACAGACAACAGGCCGTCTATCGGAGGGTGATGCAAGTCGGCATTCCAGCGTAAACCGTGCAGATATAATGTTAGCATGACCCGTAACCTAAAAGGTGAAATCACAGCCTGAACATGGCTTCGCTGTCATACTACTTATATATATATATATATATATATATATATATCAGAAATAAAAAGAAAATACAAATATCAAAAACAAAGCCCATTGATAGTGCTGTACTGGGGCACTACGTACTACGGGCAGGAGCAGCAAGTGTCTCCAGGGTACCTGGGTGTCTAGGCTCTATCGCTGGTGAAAAGAACCACAGAAATACATTAAGTGTCCTACACTCCACTTTAGGTGCTTTGTGGCATTCTTGTGCTTAAATAACCATTACATTTCATGTTAGCCCACGAAAATGGTCTGAAATTATCAGTGGATTTTATTTTATGTTGAGCTTGACATATGCAACATTTAATGTGTGTATACATCCTTACACACATTTTAGGGGGGTCAGTGCCAGTATACAGCAGTCCCAATGGTATAACTTTGAATTTATTTTGAAGACTTGTGTTCTTCTTTTTTGGCGGGGGGGGGGGGGGCTAATTCTTTTTTGGGGAGGGGGGTTTTGCTTCTTCTTTCCTTTATTTTTTATTTTTTATTTTTTTTTTACCGTCCCGAAATGACATTTGTTTGGTTAGTAAACCTGTACTTATTTCACATGTCAATGAGTAAAAAAATCTTTGCCATATTGCTGAATTACTTTTTTTTTTTTTTTTTTTTGCTTTGGGTGGTAGTCTTTTTGTTTTTATCCTGCATCAATTTCAATGATGTGATCTTTGTTTAGGTTGTTGGTTTACCCGCCTTGCTGCCTCCTATTTTTGCAATATCTTTTCATGACTAATCCCAGCTGAGGGCCCCTCTGGTGTAGGACGGTTTCCCTTTCTGGAGGTGGAAGTCTCTGGAATTTTCCTTCAGTTGAGGACGTTTTTCAGAGGCCAGAGCTGGAGTGCGCTCATCTGTCAGTCCTTCTCAAGTGAAATAAACCATTCCCTACACACCAGAATAGTGTGCAGCTTTTTGGCCTATAATATTGACTGGAGCTGCAAAATGTTCATGACTTGTAGAGATAATACCAGATTTCTAAGATTTTTCCCTAGTTTGGGCTATAGAATCCTTCTGCCTGCTAGATTAATTTCTTATTTTTTCTATGTCTGGACTATTTTGTGCATTCAGGGCAAGTGTCAATCTCTTGGAGGCAAGCCCTCCTGCCTACATAATCTCTACTCCCTTGTGGTCAGGCCTTTTTTTTTTTTTTTTTCCAGTGGGAATGCAGTTGCAGCACTGAATGTATATAATGATAAAGTGTAATGGGGTGTGCTGGAGGGACTATTGATGCTGGCTGCTGGGGGCTCTATTGTTGCTGTAGGCGATCTATTGTTGCTAGGGGGAAGGGGGTCTTATATTGCTGGGGGTGTCAATTGTTGCTTGGAGGGATCTACTGTTGAGGGAGGGATCTATTGATGCTAGCTGCCAGGAGATCTGTTGTTGCTGTTGAGGGTTTAATGCTGGGGGGGTTATTGTTGATGGGGGGCTATTTGTTGCTGGCTGTGGGAGATCTATTTTTACTGTTTTGTTTTTTTTTTTTGTTTTTTTGTAATTAACAAATTACTTAGCACCACAAAATACTTTATTCTGCATTCTCAAAGGCAGGTGATACTGTGAGGTGGGTAAGGGTGGAAACGAGGACAATGCTCAGAAGTTGGTAGAGGGCAGAGTCAAGCGGTGACTGAAGAGGGGAGTTCCTGCATCTATACTCTGCAAAAAAAAAAAAACACACCCTGGCTGTGGTTCCCTGCTGCTCTGCAGAGATTCCAAACCCTGTGTAAGCTCCATGATGGAGTGTTCAGGATTGCCGATTGGCTACTCGGGGCAAACACTGCATCTTGTGAGGAGGTCACATGTTTTCCATTCCGGGAAGCACAAGGTATTTCCTGAGGGCTCTGTTGGAGCAATGGAGCTTTGGAGGAGCATGGCCAAGGTGTTCACAAATGGATCTGAGAACATTTTCAGGACTGGTACTTTAACCCCATTCTTTCTTTTTTATACCTGTCATTGAAGCTTTTCTTTGACTTCCAGATTGCTTAGCTCCAGCTCGAATTTTTTTTGTCCTGGAGTTGGTATTTTTCCTGAAAGTCAGCGGCTTTGATCTGACTCTTCTGTAAGAGGTATTTGTGATAAGAGAATCTTTGCTGTCCTGTTTTTTTTTTTTTTTAAGGTGCTTTCTCCATTGAGGAGTCCCTGACCCAGAACAAGCTTAGTGTAAGGTGCTATTAGATATGTTTGCAGGTAGTGAAGGAACAACACTGGAGCAAGCCACTTCAAAAAGTGATAGCATTATTCCCCATCCTGACAGATTCTTCTATAGGCCAGTGCTCATTTTCTGTGACCTAGCTGTGAGTAGGGATTTCTGGAAGTTATATGTTCATACCAACAACTGGGGAGAACAGGGTGCCATGCCCATGATGTTTACTTTCCAAATGATGATCTTTTATGCAGGATAAACCTACTTAGCCCAGCGAATCCTGTGTTGTTCTTTGTGTCACCCGCCACTCTTCAATTCTGAACTGCCATCTTGAATCGGGAGCCAGTTGTGTTTTTGCATGGCCAGCCACCATCATGACGCTTCCTTGATCCTATGCATGCTCCCATGTGCCATGGGTCTTTTTATTATGACTCCGGTTGAAAACATGAAACTTCGGCTCAACAGTCTCCTGGGATATATGATGTATATAATCCAGGAGGCTGCAGGCGGTCAAATACATCATCCTCACCTAGGGAAGGAATCTGGAGGTAGGAATAAAACAAGCTTTTCAAAAAGAATCTATAATTCTGAGAAAGGGACTTGGTGGGGTGAAGAGGAGAGGAAGTTGAGTTTCAGTGAGGGACCAATGTAAAGTGTCCATATCACTGCCAGATTTACACTGTACTAACCGGAGACTTGTTTAAAGATGACACTAAGGAACTCCGGAGTTGCTGCATCAGCACAGATAACACCACAGCCAGTAATTGTTTCTGGGAGATTTTTTTCTTGTATCTTGTGCTTAGTTTTGAGCAGCTTTGGATTCGAATTAAAGAACATGATTTAAAGAACTGTAGAGGCTGCCATAACTCACACCTAGTTGTCAAGCTGATTTTTTGGCTTTAACACTTTTATGAGTCCCTGACCCAGAAGTGTACAAATTTAGAAAATCTAACTTTCACTTCTTGTTGGTCAGTGACTCAGAAGCACTGAAGCCAATCACCGCCTGGAAACTCATTTTCAAAAGCAAGTTCTCTTGCCGTTATATGAACATGTTGGACACCCCATTGTAAGACCATAGGCATTAATATTTAGTTGGGGCCCCACTTTTGCATACATAATTTCTAGTAATCTGGGAATGTTTTGCACTAATTTGGAGTGTCTGTGGGAATTGATGTTCTTTCAGGGCATTTGAGGTTGGATGAGAAGACCTAGTTCACAATCTGCTTTCCAATCCACCCTAAAGGTTTCCAGTAGGGTTGAAGTCAGGGTTCTGTTCTAGGGCTATGGAGCTGGCTTTGTGCACATAGGCACAGTCCTGCTGGAACAGAAAGGGGGAAAGAGGGTCTTCTTCTAACACCCCCCCTCCCATACAGTTGCCTGAGGCTTGAAAATTTACAGTTTTTCAAATGTTGTTGTGTGCTATGGCATTACCATTGCCCCTCACTGGAAACATCTAAGAGCCCAACTCCTAGTACTAGGGAAAAAAAAACTACCTTGCAGTGCATTTCTCACCAGCAAGGGTATAATGCTAATTTTTTCCTATGGAGAGGGGAACAAGGTGTAATTCTTGCCCTATTCCTCACTCTAGCAAGGTCCCTCCAGTGGTGTGACCGGTCCCCCAGAGCCTCCTTTCTAAGGCGCTCCCAAGTGTGGTCTTAGGCTGGCTATAGAAATTTCTTTCCTGCAACCACAGGCTGCACTCAATTCCCCCATCAACATAGTATTGACAGGGGAATCCCTCCTGTGGAGCCATTGTATTCTTCTGGCAGGGGGACAGGGGAAGCCATCCCCACCAGGACAAGCTATAACAGCTGCTTTCAATAATCGTATGTAAAATCCAGCATTGTGTTACTGTTTTCATGCTGTTTAAGATGGGTTAGCCCATGATCTTGCTTGAGGGCACATCCCTCCAACACTTATATGTAAATGTTTGTACTTTGAAAACTCTTTGAACAAACATCTATTGGGAAAACAAAATCAGGTAGGTTGGTTGTACCCAAGCTGATCAACTTGGATACATTCAGCCTACTCAAATGTGGTTCGAATTTTGTCCGGTTCCTGCTTGATGTGATTGTAGCCGTATTATTGCACTTGCGACAGACACAATTGAGTACTGTCCGTGATACTTTTCTTATTTGCACTAACATACAATTTTGAGGACAAGTTTTCTGGTATGTCCCCTTCTTCAAGGTCTAAGCAGTACTACTCACAAAGTTTTAGCAGAATGTTAGAAGAGATTCCTGCTAAACTGCCAGAGTCAAACCATCTATGGCTGGCTTTACTCCTGTCTGCCTACCAGTACAATGCAGATTTAATTGCCCTACATTGTATATGTTCAGACTGACAGACTACAAACAACCTGTAGTTGTGGAGATCTCATATAGTGTAGGTGTAAAGGTCAGGTATTCACAAATGGTAGTCTTTATAGTACACATATACTATATAGCCACGCATCCGCAAAAAGGTGTTTTTTTTTTTTTTTTTTTTTTTTTTGTTTGTTTTTTTTTTGATAGAAGGATTGTCAGTTTTTTTTAATTGCGGTCTGTGACCCTGATAGAGATTCGCCTTCTTTGTGCTGCTTACTGTTCTCATTGAAAGTGAAAGTTAAAAAAGCTAAATTTTTAATGGACATCAGAACAATACTAGAAGGGAATCTTCCAATGAGACACTAGTTTTTGTAACCCTGATGACACCCCAGGATCCCCTCATTTTAGGGGGATTTCCTTTCCTGTTTTAGATGGAAGTGAAATCTCCCCAATGGGACACATATGATCAAAAAGACCTTACAGGGTTAATCCTCTATTATTATTATTATTATTATTATTATTATTATTATACAGGATTTATATAGCACCAACAGTTTGTGCAGCGCTTTACAAAATGAAGGTAGACATTACAGTTACAATACAATTTGGTACAAGAGGAAATAGAGGGCCCCGCTCGATAGGGCTTCCAATCTAGGAGATTCGATCCAAAATAAAAAAAAAATTAAGTTTTTGCTTTTTAGTTTTACTTTAAAACCTCTGTCTGTTACAGAGCTGTTGGTTGCTGTCATTTAGATTCTCAATCCATTCTTTTCTTTCCACTAACAGAGAGCCACAATGTCCAATAGAGAGAAAGCAATAAAAACTTTTTTTTTTTCCCTTCGAGGATGAGAAGAATGTGTAGGTAACATTGGACTTTGACTTATTTTAATTTATCAGAATTAATGTGCTAATACAAAAATGATTTATTCACACTAATCCCTTAGATGCATGCTGCTCCCATATTGGAGGGTAGTTCCTCTTGCTGACCTAAAACCCATCCTGCTTTTCCCAAAACAGTTGTCATCCTGCTGTATAGCTCCTACGTATTAAAAATTGAAACCGGGCTACACAAATGTGTATTCTTACTTGAATTTTGGTGTTCTGTTGTGTATTTTTTTTTTTCTTTTCTTTTCTTTTAGATCTGTGAAGTAATCTGTACTTTTCTTACAGGAAGCTCCTGCACAGAGGTAAAGACCAACCACTGCTGTGCTCTTTCCATGTGCAGGATGACTGGCCTTGTCTCCACCCCCTCCTGTGGTTTCTGCAGGCAGCTTACGGTGGGAGGAACTGCTGGACCCCTCCCACAGCTCTGCTCTCTGTACAGGCTATGTACAGCACAGTGATCTCCCTGCTACTTTTACACGATTATATCTGGGTTTGCATAGGCATTTGGTGCACATAAAGTAGATGTATTTAAATTAGAGAATTCTGTGCATTTAGTTCACTAATTTAGTAATGCTTATGCTTGTGTTAGAGCTGACCCTCTAAAAAGAGCATGTTGATTAAACACTTTTTTCCAAGGAAAATAAGTGACCTATAGCCCCATAACTAGTCAAATGTTTGATTTTCTGTCCATAAACGTGGAATTTCCCTTATTTTGGCAATCGAAGAGGAGTACAGAATAGAGCTGATTTTTAGTTTTGCCTTCTGAAGGGATCAAAGTATACACAAGGCAAGGGAGGCAAGTTTCCTACCAATTTTCCCACCAACTCCGTCCTTGTCCTACTCCCAGAAAGTTCTCCTAAAATCCTCCACTGGGTAAGATCTTCAGATGATGTGTTGCTGCCTTCTCAGTTGACTTGTCCTTCGCTGAGAGCTCTTTTAACATAAAATTTCCTGGATTTGAAGATCTGTAGATGTGACGTGACCACTGAGTTTACGCTCAGATTATTTTGCCTGCAAGCAAACCCTCTTATGCTGATGATCTCAGAAATAAAGTAAAGAGAGGATGACTTCCAGTTAACCCTTCTGTCCTAGTGCTTTGTCTTTGAGATTTTCCTTGTGAAATGCCTGACCTGACAACTGGAGCTGGCTTAATATAGGAAATGATGTTCTAAAAAAACGGCAGAAAATAATAGGTGGTGTGTTGCCATGGCAACCAATCAGATGTGATCTCCTCTGCATGTAAGAATGTAGAGGGTCTCCTCCTGCTGCAGCCTACACCACTCTCTCATTCAAATTTTCCAAGTTTTTAAACCAATTTTGAGGAATAGCATGCTTTTAAATTGCCTGAGCTTGTTACTACCTATATCTTCCCAGAATACCAGTTTACATGTCATAGGTCTAATTCCACAGTTTCTAAATTGTACTTTTTGTATCTGTGGGTTGGACCTGCGTTGGTTTGGATGGCACATCCTTTGCTTATGGTCAACATTCTCTTAAATTGGCTGACAAACTAAACAGAAATTACTACCTTTTGAAGAGAATTGTAGAATTCTGGAGTATGAAATCCTATTAAGTTTTTTTTATTAAGAGGTTTGATAAAGCTGTCCTATAAGTAAACCTCCCACCCCCCCGGGGGCAGCCTGCCTGGTAAAACTATGACCTTCCTGCCCATTGCAGCAATCCTGCATAGCCTTTGCAAAGAAGACCTCTCATCTGGTCCCTCTGAGCTTGGGATGCCCGACTCGTTCCTTTGGATGGCTGGAAGCCAGCATGAGTACAGCTCACACATATGAACTGGGCCATGGCAGAGAGGGGCTGTCCGGGATTGTTTTGCTTTGCAAAGGCTGCAGATAGCTGGCACATGCACCTTACTAGGTGTGGGCCGCTGTCATTGTTGTGGGGAATTAAGTGGAGTACACACTATGAGAAAATCAGAAAAATTCTGTGCTAGAACCAATCCTGTACACAACTTCAGAAATTTTCATTTGGAAATTTGGAATCGGAAGGCAGGCTGCAACGTTTTTCTCACATGTGAACAGAACAATTTTTTTTCTTTTTTCTGATACAAAAACAGTACACAAATCAGATATGGAAGTCTTCACGTGATCAGAAATGATAACCAACAATCTCTGCTACAACGTTTCTATGTCAAACAAAAAAAGCTTTTGTCGTTCAAGAATTTTCAGACAATTAATACCACTCTCCGGTTTTCCTTGATGTTTCACAGCAAGTCGAACTAGACGATTGTTCGCCCGATTTTCTTAGTGTGTACCCAGCCTTAGAGGATCTTCAATCGCTGAGAAAGTCAGCTGCTACAAATACGTAGTATAGTGTACTTAAAGACACTTGCCTGTCCATGGATCTAGCGCTGTCCTCACTCGGGCTGATTTTTTTATTTTTTGGCTGTTCTTCAGGTCCCTACCATGGCCCGCTGTGACTCCTTGTGACTTCCCTACCATGGCCTGCTGTGACTCCTTGTGACTTCCCTACCATGGCCCGCTGTGACTCCTTGTGACTTCCCTACCATGGCCCGCTGTGACTCCTTGTGACTTAACAGCTGCCTTTCTACTACGTATGCGCGAGGCATGCTGTGCTTTGTAAATGGACCCGTCGCCTCTTGGGACCTGTGATATGCCCCAAGAAGTGGGGGAAGAACTTCTTGTGGAATTGCTTAGGGGATTCCAATGAAAGTGGCAGCAGGTACCTTACAAAACTAGATACCTGGTCCCTCAAAAAAATGAACTGCAAATATTGTTGGGGGGAATTCTTAAAAGCATAATGTCCCTTTTTTTTAGAGTGAAGTTCCGCTTGAACCCCCTTACACCTCCAGATATTAACTGATGGCAATGCGGGGAACCCAGTGTTTTGTTTGCAGTGCTGGTTTACACAACACCACACTGGATTTGCTGGGCATATGTATGAGAAGTTGTTTACTGGAGATTGTAAAGGAGTGACATTCTCTTTGAAGTGGCTGTAAACCTCAGACATGAAATATGAACAAAGCATATAACACTTTAGTGTGTACTTATGGTGACAGGGGAGGGGACCTCCAGCAGATTGACACCTTAGCTCTGTTGCTGTGTGGAGGGTGGTGTGTCTCTCCCCTCCAATCAGCTCTCAGAACTCTCCTCACTGAGCTCTCAAGTGTGTGTAATTTCAGCTCTCTGCTACCTTTTTCTGAACTCGGAACAAGCTTTATAAATTCAGCGCTTTGCAGTCTTTGAACATATGTAGATCTTTAAAGACTGTGATATGCAGAGATGAAACCAATCTTCCTACATAGGTTGTACCTGTATCTGCAGAGGCCAGTCATTTCACTGGTTGTAATGTGTGTATGCATGCGTGTGTGTGTATGCATGTGTGTGTGTATGTGTGTATATATATATATATATGTGTGTGTGTGTGTGTGGATATAGATAGATAGATATAGATAGATATATATAAATGTGTGTGTGTGTATGTAGATACACACGCACGCACGCACGCGTGTGTGTGTATATGAATGTATATATAATGTATTTGTCCTTTAAGTTGGCCTTTTTAAATATCAAACATTTGCAGTATTTAACATTTTGAATTTCCTATTTATATAGCACCAGCTCTTTATACAGTAATTTACAGAGTACATGAACACATATCTGCCCTTGTCTCCTAAGGGCCTGTGGGCTCAGATTCTAGTTAAACTAGCAGTCTGTTTTTGGGTTGGTGACATTAAAGTGGTAGTAAAGTCCGCATTTGTTCTTTTTAGGCACCCCCAGGTGGGCTATGCCATAATGTGCTAGTATGCACTGCATATTAACACATTGTGTCAGACTTGCCTGTAAATCCAAGCCCTCCAGCGCTGCGCTGTGAACGAACCGGCAAGTGCTGGTTGCTTCCACCTTCGCAAGTTCTGTGCCCTTAGCTTGCTTGACCGAGCTGCGATGATGTCACATTGCTGCTGCACAGTTCGGGGCCATAAATGTACACTGAGCTGCGCATGCGCGGCTCCGTGTGCATAGTGGCTGATGAGTTGTCTGTCAGCAGTTTTTTTTTTTGGAGACATTTTACTACCAGTTTAACTGCATTACCCAGACAAAACATGGGAACACTGTGAGAACATAAGGGTCTTTGCTTGTAGCAGTGGAATCCTGGGTTTAGGGATGATTCACACTAGTGGAGGAAGCTGCATTTTTCTGCATGTCCTGTTCACACTTCTACACTGCAGGGCAGAGCAATGCCGAAAACTGCAGCATGTCTGCATTTTTTTTTACACTGCTCTGCAACTGCCTGTATGGCCCTGCATTTTTGTGCTTGGCAGAGGAGTTGCCATGCATAGAAAAGAATAGGATGTCAGAGATAAAAGGGGATGAAGTGTCTTGCATTGAAAAAAAAAATCACTGTTCACATTAAAAAATGGGTAGTATGAACCCGCCTAAAGCCAAAACTTTTTTTTTTTTTTCAGTTTAGATAGAGTAGGAAAGGGTTTTATTGCCATCTGTCTTGTTGGGGAGATTCTCCTACATTCTGTTCTGTAAACTTAGTCTTAAAGTGGTTCTAAAGGCTCAAGGTTTTTTTGGGTTTTTTTTACCTTTTATGCCTTCTTCACATTGGCTGAGACAGAAGCGGGGGCCATTGGCTCCCACTGCTGTCAATCACAGCTAGTTAACCAATTAGAAGAGAGGTTGTGGGGTCGAGCCACGGCTCCGTGTTTGAATGGACACATGGAGCAGTGGGTGCCCCCATAGCAAGCTGCTTGCTGTGAGGGCATCGGACAGGAGAGTGGAGCTAGGAGCGCCGGCAGGGGAACCAATAAGAGGAGGATCCAGGCGATCTGTGGAAAACCCCTGCACACAGCAGGTAAGTATAGTGGTTGGTGTGTGTGTTTTTTTTTTTTTTTTTTTTTTTTTTTTTTGTTTATATGCCTTTTGGAATCCCTCTAACAGGAAGTGACAGGATATCTCACCAGTGCTCAGGAAATTATCTTAGAAGTTGTAATGAGATCTAGTGTCCCCAACTGAAAATTTCCCTCCATTCCTGTTCTGGTGGCAGTCCAGTATGTTTTTGGTTCAATGAACACATGGCAGAAACACTTTTTTTTTTTTTTTTCTTTCTCTCTTTATGCTGCTTTGATGATTTTTTGATGCATTTTTAACCTGCATAACAAAAACAAACGCAAAATGCGTCAAACACATGAAAACCAAATGTGCCAAAACGTACCACAAAAAGCACTGCAGAAATGGATCAAAAGCATCCTGCATAGGTGCAAACCAGACCTTTTTTATCCTTTTTTACTTACAGCATGTTATGTTTGGTATCTATTTATTTGGCATAACATCTTTATATTTTACCAAACCATTGGGTATTTATATTGTGATTTATTTAGTTTTTTATTTTTTTGCATTCAAATTCAAAAAGGTGTATTTTCCCCCCCCCCAAAAAAATGACGTTTGATAAAACGCTGCAAATACTATATTAAAGGGAAAAAAATTGCGAAGCACCGATTTATTCTCTAGGACCCCTTTAAAGCAAAATATACGTGTAATGTTTGGGGTTCTAAGAAATTTTGCAGCAAAAAATACGGATTGTTACATGTAGTAGAAATGCTAGAAAAGGCCTGGTCTTAAAGCTCAGATCTAAGTTCTGAGTAAAATGACAATTTTATCCACTTTAACAAAATTGAATGCCTACAACTGCGAATTCCATTCAGGTGGGGTAAAAAAATAAAATGAATATACGTATATTTTGAGCTTGGTTAGGTGGAAGATCCTCTTTCATCTGAATGTTGGGTTTTTACAGTAGGATTTTAGTGTTGTGCTTACTGGTGCGGTTTGCACATGTGCAGAGTTTACACTAAACTGAAGGTTAATTTAAGCAAACTACGTACCGTACTTGTTCTTGTTTTGGTTAGTGTGATTTTTATATGAGAACAAGGATGAAGGAAAACTATCAAAGCAGCCTTGACATTCTGAAATGTCAGAGGAAGACCGAGCATGTTGGCACTTCTGACAACCAGAAAGAGCACCAGAAAAGACTTTGAAGTTTGTGGAAATCGGTGGGGGCCAAGCTTTGACCTCCCATTGCTGTCATATCCTAGAGAATGGTGGCTTTAAGGAACCCTGACACTTCTAACAAAGGTAATTGGGGAGGGCGAACTTCCCGCAGCAGGAATATCGGGCTTGTTTCACTACGTTACCACTTTGCAAATGAATTGAAAGAATTTGATTAGCAGCGAACACTGGATCTCTGCCAGCGAACATGAAAATCATTTTTATCTTAGTTTTATCTTTCTCCTTAAGGCTCTTTTCACACAGGCTGAATGACTGGGCAGATGTAGTGTATGGAGTCAAATGACTTGGTACACTTGGGAGCAGTTGGGGTTGTTTATCATTTACAATGTTTGAGTTGCAAATGCTGATTCAGTACATTGTTCCTCAACCGTGAGAGCAGGTAGAAGGCAGGTTTATTGCCACTTCAACCAATATCAAGCCCTGGATCGTTTTCCTGTATCTGTCTAGTGCCTGTGGAAATCTAGCTTCCCCCGCGTTCTCCATCTCAGGAGTTTGTCCCTTGCTAGAATCGGTCCGTTATTGTTTTTGGTAGTACTCTAGCAAAGGAGGCCTGTGCACATTCAATGCAGGTACTAAACTCTCCTTCTAAAAATGTAATTTTGTCAGAATGTCATTGAACATGTGTACAAATCAGTTTTCACTTTGACTTTACTGGCTGTGAACTTGTTTTCTCTGTTGGTGACTTGGATGGATATTCTCAACTCCAGAGACAGTCAGGCAACCAGCGCTATTAGGTTGAATCGCCATTTAATTGGTTTTGTAAGCTAATTTGTTTATTTTCTTCTTGGCCGCCTGGCTAAGATCAAGTGTAGTATCTGTTCTTGGCAATTTTCGGGAACAGAACACTGGCATCCCTAGCCAAGAAAGAGATGCAAGGTAGGTACTGAGGGAGAGATACTTTCCTCCCAGGTTGGATCTGGCCTGGTTTGCTAGGCTTGTCTCCTTGTTGTAGGCAGATTCTCCCTAAGTGCTAATGCCTTTCAGGTGGAGAAGGCTGCTACATTTGCCAGGTCAGGAGCTGGGAGGTGCAAGGAGCTCCCTGTGATGGGTCCCCCCGGGGGTGATATCAAACACTATGGGTTTGGGACCCAACTATGTTTCAGTGGCATTCTGCAGCGTTTTCTTTAAAGTCTATAGAACCAAAAACCGCAACTTTTGCGTTCCAAAAAGTCCCTGACCCTTTCCAGAAAAAAACGTATCGGGTGAAAACAAACATGATGTGAACAGGGCCCATAGGAAATCATGTTAAATGGACTGTACTGCGTTTTTTGCAAAATGCTGCAGAAACCACTTAGGTGTGAACCTAGGGTTATGCAGAGCCCTCACCAAGTACCTAGAGGACCAGCCTCCTAGGACCCTAACAAGGAGGGGCGTTGGCCTAGGTAGACCAGAGTACCTTGCCCCTATCGGGCCACTTTGTTTGCAGAGTTTCACACTGCATTGCGGAGCTCCACTAAAAATGTTTTTATATATATATATATATATATATATATATATATATATATATATATATATATATACACACTGCCTTGACAAAATATGGAAAATTTCAAAGAGGTATGAATTCTTTCATGTTACAACCAAAGACGTACAGGTATTTTATGTGATCGACTAACACAAAGTGGCACATAGTTGTGCAGTGGAAGTACAATGATAAATGGTTTTCAAAATTGTTTACAAACATCTGAAAAGTGTGGTGTGCATTTGTATTCAGCCCCTTTTTACTCTGATGCCCCTAACTAAAATCTAGTCTAACCAATTGCCTTCAGAAGTCCCCTAATTAGTAAATAGACTTCACCTGTCCTGTAATTTAATCTCCGTGTAAATACAGCTTTTCTGTGAAGCCTTCAGAGGTTTCTTAGAGATCATTAGTGAACAATCGGCATTATGAAGGCCAAGGAACGCACCATACCGGTCAGGGATAAAGTTGTGGAGATGTTTAAAGCCGGCTTAGATTTAAAAAAAAAATTCCAAGCTTTGAACGTCTCATGGCGCACTGTTCAATCCATCATCCAAAAATGGAGCGTATGGCACAACTGCAAACATGGCTGTCCACCTAAACTGACAGGCCGAGCAAGAAGAGCATTAATCAGAGAAACGGCCAAGAAGCCCATGGTAACTCTGGAGAAGTTGCAGAGATCCACAGCTCAGGGCGGGGAATCTGTCTACAAGACAACTATTAGTCGTGCACTCCACAAATCTGACCTTTCTGGAAGATTGGCAAGAAGAAAGCCATAAGAAGTCCTGATTGCTGTGTCCCCCACATGGCTTCTCGCAAACTGCAAACATGTGGAAGAAGGTGCTCTGGTCAGATGACACCAAAATTGAAGTTTTTTTCTAAAAGCAAAACGCTATGTGTGGCAGAAAACTAATACTGCACATCACCCTGAACACACCATTCCCACCGTGAAACGTGGTGGCAGCGCCATGTTGTGGGGACACTTTTTTTCACCAGGGACAGGGAAGCTGGTCAGAATTGATGCAAAGAGGGATGGAGCCAAATACAGGGCAATCTTAGACAACTTGAGACTGGGGCGGAGGTTCACCTTCCAGCAGGACAGTGACCCTAAACATACAGCCAAAGCTACAATGAAATGGTTTAGATCAAAGCATATTGTTGGATTTAGGTCTGGACTTTGACTGGGCCAATCTAATTGAGAATCTGTGGTAAGACTTGAAAATTGCTGTTCAGACGCTCTCCATCCAATCTAACAGAGCTTGAGCCATTTTGCAAAGAATGCGTAAAAATGTCCTCCTTGATGTGCAAAGCTGGTGGAGACATCCCAAAAAAAGACTTGCAGCTGTAGTTGCAGCGAAAGGTGGTTTTACAAAGTATTGACTCGGAGGGGGGGGGGCTGAATACAAACGCCGCACTTTTCAGATATCTGAAAACCATTTATCATTTTCCTTCCACTTCACAGTTCTGTGCCACTTTGTGTTGGTCTATCACATAAAATCCCAATAAAATACACTTACGTTTTTGGTTATGTAGCGCTCACCGCTGACGGAGCTGCTGGAATTAACGGGCATTTCTGTCCTTCAGTGATGAACCATATATATATATTGGATCCACAGCACACCAGTACACCTTGTAAGAAGTTTTATAACCGGTTTAATAAGACAGGTAAAACTCTGCAAATAGACTGCAAATTAACTTGGAAAATAGCAGTTAAATGCACTGAATGCACAAACCTTCTAGAATTGGCACAATAACATCAATAAACATAATCACGTATATATCGGTATAGCTATAGATCAGAATGAACCCCCTGCAACTATAGCAGCAATATGTCCCCAGCTAAACTGACATCTCTTTAGGCTCAGTCCCAAATTCACTTGTATACTGTGGGATTGTAACACTGTGTGAGTCTGTTGCACAGGCCTGTGTTAGTGAATCGGTGGAGTGCTCTTAGAGACTGACATGTCACAGGTTAGCAGTTGCTCACCACATCCAAGAAGAACAGTCTCCAGGGGTTACCTCCTTGAAGGGATGATGAATGGGGCTGTGTCTCTCTGCTAGTTTTTTTTCTGTTGTCAATTGTCAGTGCTGCACCATCTCTGAGGTGCCTCACCTGGGATGGTCACACACCTCCTCTGCGATTTTCAACACTCTGACCTCTCTCTGCGGTGGGAGATGTCGTTGCTGTCGGTAACTGACATCACGGGTGACTGGTACCAATGATCACAGTTGCTGACTAGATAACCGTTGTCCTTAGCAACCTCTGCTGTTCTGGAAACCGTGTCAGTGTACTTCAACAGTAAGGGTTGCAGATTAGCTCCCACATGTCCTCTGCAAAGGCACACGTGCCCCCCCCCCTTCCTTCCTCCGTGCAAAGCATCCTGGTCCTGTAGTCCTGTGCAGTATAAACTTACATTGTTGGCCTCTATAATGAAACTGCAACTCCCACAAACACTCCAGTACTGCTGAGAGCTGAGCCAATCAAACCCTTTCTGACAACATGCAGTCTTAAAAGGGAAACCGTTTTTTAAAAGGGAAACCACAATGGCCCTGCTACAGTTGTAACATGACAAAATGTGGAATATTTCAGGGGGTCTGAATGCTTTTTCAAGGGTGCGTGTATGTATAGTGTGTCGTATATATGTCATTACTCCTGTAGGAGTTGCAAGAGATTTGGGTACCCCTATAGTCCTGCACTGCGACAGGCAACACACATTTTCCATCCAGACAGTCCTTGAGCTTATTTTGATGTTTTATTGGAGGATAACAAAACTTGGATGGGGCAAGGGGTGTGTTGGATGCCCAATGGAACTGGAACTGAAGACCAACTTCCTGAAACTATTTATAAGTCTGTACAGCAAAAGATCCTCTTCTGGAGAGCTAGTCAGCCTCTCCTGGAGTACCACCCCAGACTCTCCTCTATCTTGCTGCCTGGAAGAATCCCTGAGCAGGGGGTCCAGTGCCTGTCACTTTAAGACACAGTCCCGGGTGGTGGCTAATCTGGTTTCCCACCAGAGTTCTCCTACCCCTATCTGGCTCAGGGGGTACAGGTCTCGCTCAGTCCATCTCCTGTGCTGCTGGTGGGTGAGTGGCCGCTACCAGACTTTCTAGCTGGGCAGCTCCCTACCTGCCTCACGGATGGTCCTCTTTCAGGGGGCTTGTGAAGTTCTGAGTTTTCCTTTTTCTGGGGGCTGGTGAAGTTCTGAGTTTTCCTCCTCCTAAGGCCTTCTGCCTGCAGGTGAGCCCCTCTCCATCTGGGCCTCCCTCACAGGCTCCTGACTCCAGCTTCACATCCTTCTCTCTTCCACCCAAACTCTTCTGCTGCTGAGCAGGCTCAGTTACTCCTAAAGGTTGTCCTGGCCCCTTGCCAAGCCTCCTGTTGGGGACTGGTCGGGGTCCTCTGGAGAAAGGTCTAGATGCAGTGGGCGGATCGGAGTCACTGAGTGGGGGGAAATTCCAGATGGCTGGTGTTCAGAGCCTCTCAGATCTGACCACACCCTGCTAACTTGCATCCATGCTGCTACTCAGCCCTCCTGACTAACAATTGAGGTAGAGCTCCCCCTAGAAAACTAGGAGATTAATAAATATATATTTTTTTTATAAAACCCATTCATACATATTTTGGATAGAGCAAAAGAACAATCTGACAACCAGTAGAGCATTCCAGAGTAAATCAGAATGGAAAAGGTATGCTGTAACTTGAGATCAAAACCACTTTCTTTTATATAGAAAGGGTTCTGCATCCACTGAAATATAGTTAATTAACTGTGTTTTTGTTTTTTTCTTTCTTTTTGCATTTTTTGCTGCTTCATAAAAAAATTTAAACTTTTTTTTTTTTTTTTTTTTGGTTAGGGCTTCATTAACCACTTGATCTCCCACTTTTAGCTATGGGCATAATAATTGTGCAGTTTTATTTCACTTATGATGAAACATGCAATTTTGTTTTATTGGCAGTAAAAAAAAAAAGTGCATTTATTATTTTTAGCTTCAGGAGCCTGTAAACCATTGCACCAGCGATCAGCGGTTGCCAGGCAGGTCTCCTGCAGATCTGTCAGTATATGTGCTGGTCTGTACGGGATGTACGGGCAACAGATATACTGAGAGGAAGAATCCATGAACTACCACGATGCTCCACAGCGCCTTGGTATCTCATTGAGAACTACAAGCTGACAGCCCCTTTTTTACGAATGCACCAAAGGCTTTTTATGGTTTTTG
Organism: Staurois parvus; assembly: GCF_062004578.1. Classification (NCBI taxonomy): domain Eukaryota; kingdom Metazoa; phylum Chordata; class Amphibia; order Anura; family Ranidae; genus Staurois; species Staurois parvus. The sequence continues at coordinate 4,979,623 of NW_028318377.1, forward strand.
TTTTTTTGGGTTTTTTTTTTTTTATTGTGCTACAAAAATTCGTAAAAACAATTTTAATAATCTGCATGCAAAGGGGAGAGAAAGGCGTTAGTTGGAACAGATTAGGTTCAGTAACTTGATAAGGAGCATACGTAAAGAACATTTTTTTTTTTTTCTCCACCCTAATAGCACGGCTGCTGCAACGGATGTACAGATCACACTGGCCTCCTTCAGCATTTTTTACTGTCAAAACATAGAAAATTTATTGACAGGACTTTTTTTTTTTTTTTTTTTTTTTTGCTGACAACCTGAAAAATTACAGAAGTCCTATTAAAAACGAAGACAATCAATATTTAAACAGTATAAACACAATATGGAAACACTGACAATACCCATAACAAGTAATTTGCCTGGTTTACACTTAATTTGTCATGCTGGGTTGACTTTTTATCAGCCCCTGATATTTACAGACAGTTTTAAAAATCACTGCTTTTTAAGAACTGTCCTTAAATTTACGGTCTTCTGGGACACATGACAGGTCCCAGAAGACTAGGGGACCATTCACAAAGCTCAGCGCTACATGTGCAGTGGGCAACCAGCTGTGAAGCGGCAGACTCAGTTGGGTGTCCACACTGAGGGTGTTGGAGACAGAAGACAACCGGTGAAATCAGCCGTGGTGAGGACACCGCTGGACTGAAGGACAGGTAAGTGTCTGTACTTTTAAAGCTACAGTTTTTGTAGCTGCTGACTTCTTTTTTTTTTTTTTTTATTCAGCTGGAACTCCGCTTTAAGTCCTGATATACTGCCTTTGTCACTTTTGGCGGTCTACTGCTGTGATGATTAGCGGACACCCTTTCCTCCCATGGTCCTATTGTAGAGTTGGCTCCAGTATGAATGATGTTGGCATGGTGTCACACGCCTGCTACAACAGCCAAAATCTATGGTTAATGTCAAGAGTTAAAGCGCTTGTTTAGTCTCTAACATGAAATATGAACAAAGCATATCCCTCTATAGTGTGCACTTGTTCCAGTACAGAGTGTACCCAAGGATCCCAAGGTGTGTGTGTGTGTGTTTGTGTTTTGCCGGTGTCCCTGCTGGGGTTTTTTCCCTCTACTGATCTTGGAAACCGTTGTATCTGGTACAAGAAAGGATGAGAATGTTGGGCATACGTGTTTTAATGGGCAAGCCTATTCAGTGGGGAAGCGGCCTAAGTGGATAAAACAAACAAAAAAAAAAAGTATATAAAGTGCCTGTCCATAGTGTTCTATGCTTCATTCATGAATTTCGCTCCCTTTTTTCATATCTAGAGAGTAGATATGAGTTGTGTGACTTGTGCAGTAGACCGCTATTTTTGGGGGAAATACTATAGAATTTTGCTGAAATTGAAAATAGCATGCAGGTTGCTGAATGCCATCAGCTCACTGGGGGGGGGCGCAATAGCTTGTAAGTATAAAAGCACTTTGGTATCTTTACCCATGGCCTTGGGCACTATAGAATCTTGTCCTGGCAATAAATTCTTACCCCAAATAGCTCTAGTGACCATTCCACCTTGACCCCTATGCCATGGTCTCCAAGACACTGCTTTTCTTTTTCATATCTACTATGTTGGCCATAATTCTCAAGCACTTAAGGACCCCTGCTATCCCCAGAGTCAAGGACTGGGCTACTAAAATATGCTCATAAGGGAAGACAATCCGCAACTCCGTGTATTCTTTTATAAAATCTTCAGATTTTTTGATTCTCCACAAAAGGCACAATGCCAGTACAGCAGGTAATGCGTTGTCTGCCTTATTCATATTTGTTATGGATAAGGCCAACAAGGCTGAAATGTGTTAACTGCTGTACTGACATTGTGCCTTTTGTGGCAAATCCATAAATTTGATGTTTTTATAAGAGCAAGTACGGAGTTGCGATGGTCTTCCCTAATGATTGTATCTGCAGCTGTTCTACTGCTCATCACGCACCCGTCTGCCCAGAAGGATTTTCACATATTACTGGATCATAGCACCTTCTACTATATGTACTAAAATATGCCACCTGACGAAAATGGAAAACCTGATGGCTTACCATCGTAACACACAAGACCATATAATACAATATGGTGCCCTTGGGTTCTCTTTATGGACTCCGTACACTTGGCTTCCTTACCTTTTTACCAGGATTCTCCATTATGGTCCATAGACCATTATCCTATGAGCTAACGCTCAATTCTAGGTCTCAGTAGGGATCATCCTTTGGGGTCTAGTCCACTGCTTCATGCACATCTCCTCCACCACCTTTTTCCTGTACTCCTTTCCCTTCTCCCTCGATTCTTCAGGCTGCAATGCACTTTCACTGGTCTTTCTTTTCAACAGTGCCAGGTGGTCTGTTGGTATCGAACGTTTACATGCCCACCAGGATTGGTTGAATAGCTTACATAACAATTAACTGAGATCACTTTGTGACTGCTTGTGTCAATTGTTCTTGCCTTTTTGTACAGTTATTTCTGTCACCACTTATCCTATAAAAATATATTGTTTGAAAAAAAAAATCATGGATTGCTATAGATTAAAACAGGAAGGTTGTATTTATTAACATGTTGCTGAATGGCTTGTGTAGTATAAAGTTTCAATTTGCCAATATATTAAAAAAAATATAACCGTGTCTGTTGTGATCAGGATCCAGCTGTTGGAATGTCAGGAAATGCACATTCTCTAGGTTCCTATAATGGACTCCTGAAGGATCAGTGTTACTGTACAGTTGCAAGAAAAAGTATGTGAACCCCTTGGGATTACGTGGAGTTTTGCATGAATTGGGCATAAAATGTGCTCCGAACGTCATCTAAGTCACAACAATAGAAGAACACAGTCTGCTGAACATAATACTACACAAACATTAGATGTTGCCATGGTTTAATTGCACATAACATGTAAACATTCACAGTGCAGGGAGGAAAAAGTATGTGAACCTTTGAACTTAATAACTGGTTGACCCTCCTTTGGCAGCAATAACCTCAACCAAACGTTTCCTGTAGTTGCAGATCAGATCTGCACAACGATCTGCAGTCATTTTGGACCACTCCTCTTCACAAAACTGTTTCAGTGTAGCAATATTCTTGGGATGTCTGGTGTGAATCGCTCTCTTAAGGTCATGCCACAGCATTTCAATTGGGTTGAGGTCAGAACTCTGACTGGGCCTCTCCAGAAGGCGTATTCTGTGCTGTTGCAGACATTGTTTTGTTGAATTACTTGTATGCTTTGGGTCATTGTCCTGTTGCATCACCCATCCTCTGCGGAGCTTCAGTTGGCGGACAGATGGTCGTACGTTTTCCTGCAAAATGTCTTGATAAACTCTGGAATTCATTTTCCCATCAATGACAACAATCCGTCCAGGCCCTGAGGCAGCAAAGCAGCCCCAAACCATGATGCTCCCTCCGCCATGTTTTACAGTGGGGATGAGGTTTTGATGTTGGTGTGCTGTGCCTTTTTTTTTCTCCACACATAGTGTTGTGTGTTCTTCCCAAACAACTCAATCTTGGTTTCATCTGTCCACAGTATATTTTGCCAGTAGTGCTGTGGAACATCCAGGTGCTCTTTTGCAAACTTCAAACGTGCTGCAATCTTCTTTTTGGACAGCAATGGCTTCCTCCGTGGTGTCCTCCCATGTACTGCATTCTTGTTTAATGTTTTCCTTATTGTAGATGTGTCAACAAAAATGTTAGCATGTGCCAGAGATTTCTGTAGGTCTTTAGCTGACACTCTGGGATTCTTCTTTACCTCATGCAGCATTCTGCGCTGTGCTCTTGCAGTCATTTTTACCGGACGCCTAGGGAGAGTAGCAACAGTGCTAAACTTTCTCCATTTGTAGACAATCTGTCTTACCGTGGACACATGAACATCAAGGCTTTTGGAGATACTTTTGTAACCCTTTCCAGCTTCATGCAAGTCAACTATTCTTGATCGTAGGTCTTCTGAGAGCTCTTTTCTGCGAGGCATGGTTCACATCAGACAGTGCTTCTTGAAACCAGTAAACCCAAAACAGGTGTGTGTTTTTTAAGGGCAGGACAGCTGTCAGCAACACATCCAATATCATCACACTGATTGGAGTCAAGGTTGGCTCACTCCTGGCTCCAATTAGCTCTGGGAGAAGTAGTTAAGCTAGGGCCTCACATACTTTTTCCTCCCTGCACTGTGAATGTTTACATGTTATGTGCAATTAAACCATGGCAACATCTTATGTTTGTGTAGTATTATGTTCAGCAGACTGTGTTCTATTGTTGTGACTTAGATGACGTTCAGAGCACATTTTATGCCCAATTCATGCAAAACTCCACGTAATCCCAAGGGGTTCACATACTTTTTCTTGCAACTGTATATCAGCACGTTAAATAAATTGCCTGGTGGGGGGTTTCTTTGGTGAAAAACAAAGGGTCATGAGTCTCTTGGTTGGTCCTGCTGTATGTGCACATCTATGAAATTCCATTTTTTTTTTTCTTTCAATGTGTAAAGTTTTAGCAAAATTGGTACAGAAGTTGACAGAAGTCAATGTACAAATCCAGCTGTGGAAGCCTCAGGCACAGGACAATTGATGAGGGACAATGATGGCGTTCTCCCGTTTAAAAATTCCACAATCCACTCATCAGAGATGACATTGGAAGGCTTGTCTAGAAATCAGGGCACAATGCCTGCCTTGAGTCGAAAAATTACGTATTTTTGGACAGTGATTAAGTTCTATCAGACTTGAAGTGATTGTAGCTATATTAGTAAAAATATATTAAAAAAAAAAAAAAAAATCATGAACATTACTCAATTGTTCTTGTTGCAAGCACACTAACATCCAAATTTTAACAAACAGATTTTCGGGGTATACCCCCTTCTTCAAGTTCCAAGCAGTACTCGAGTGCTGCTTGGACCTTGAAAAAGGAGGTTACAGACCGAAAGCTTGTCCTAGAAAATGTGGATATTGGTGAAAAAAAGAAAATGCATTGTGGACAGTACTCAGTTGTTTTCTGAATTATGAAAGCTACAGGGCAACTGATGCTTATAGCGTCCAATTAGATCTTCTTTTAAAATATAAAACTCTGGTTGCCTATAGGCAAGAGCTCCACTTTGCATCTTAAGCCTTGTGTCTGTGGTTTTCTGTCATCTTTTGTAAAATGGGCAAACTTTATTTGCATTCTGCTGAAGATCTTCCCGTGTATGCCTAGAGGAAATGCAGCTGTACAGAAATTAATAGGATTTCATTTGATTGTATTGCAATTGATTGTAAACTGCGCTCTGATATTCGGATTCTGTATGCTTGTTTTTGATACATTTCTCCTTCTGGCACCACGTGCTATCATAGCAGCTCTATGAAAACATTCATCTTTTTTTTCTTTTATAATTGGTGTTTATGTCAGAAGCTGTAATTGGGTTCCCAAAGACATTTTTCAATGAACGGGTTTCATTCATTTCACTCTACTAATCCATCTGTTCTGTATTATTTGGCTGAAAGTCGTCTTAGTTTAGTGAGTCAGCTATGGTAGTTATACACGGAGAGGGCCGGGTTTATAATTAGGCATGCTAGGTCTGTGCCTACAGGTGCCAGTAGCTAAGGCATATCTGTGTCGGTACCCCTTCCCGCCCCCAAGCCCTCTGTAAAAAAACATTTTTTACTAAATTAATTTTAGTACAGAATTCGCATTTAGGTGTATTAAGCAGGTCTAATAAAATTATAGGCAGAAAAAAAAAACAGGAACGAAACATGCATTTTGTTGCGGCACTAAACAATATCCTTATTTGACAAAAATAGTCCTTACAAAACCAGTACTTAAAGTGTTCCTAAACCCAGGACCCTGCATTCACTATATCTGGTCTCCCCGGACCCTGCATTTACTATATCTGGTCTCCCCGGACCCTGCATTTACTATATCTGGTCTCCCCGGACCCTGCATTTACTATATCTGGTCTCCCCGGACCCTGCATTTACTATATCTGGTCTCCCCGGACCCTGCATTTACTATATCTGGTCTCCCCGGACCCTGCATTTACTATATCTGGTCTCCCCGGACCCTGCGTTCACTATATCTGGTCTCCCCGGACCCTGCATTTACTATATCTGGTCTCCCCGGACCCTGCATTTACTATATCTGGTCTCCCCGGACCCGGCATTTACTATATCTGATCTCCCCGGACCCGGCATTTACTATATCTGATCTCCCCGGACCCTGCATTCACTATATCTGGTCTCCCCGGACCCTGCATTTACTATATCTGGTCTCCCCGGACCCTGCATTTACTATATCTGGTCTCTCCGGACCCTGCAATTACTATATCTGGTCTCCCCGGACCCTGCATTTACTATATCTGGTCTCCCCGGACCCTGCATTTACTATATCTGGTCTCCCCGGACCCGGCATTTACTATATCTGGTCTCCCAGGACCCGGCATTCACTATATCTGGTCTCCCAGGACCCGGCATTTACTATATCTGGTCTCCCCGGACCCGGCATTCACTATATCTGGTCTGCCCGGACCCTGCACTCACTATATCTGGTCTGCCCGGACCCTGCACTCACTATATCTGGTCTCCCCGGACCCTGCCTTCACTAGATCTGGTCTCCCCGGACCCTGCCTTCACTAGATCTGGTCTCCCCGGACCCTGCCTTCACTAGATCTGGTCTCCCCGGACCCTGCCTTCACTAGATCTGGTCTCCCCGGACCCTGCCTTCACTAGATCTGGTCTCCCCGGACCCTGCCTTCACTAGATCTGGTCTCCCCGGACCCTGCCTTCACTATATCTGGTCTCCCCGGACCCTGCCTTCACTATATCTGGTCTCCCCGGACCCTGCCTTCACTATATCTGGTCTCCCCGGACCCTGCCTTCACTATATCTGGTCTCCCCGGACCCTGCCTTCACTATATCTGGTCTCCCCGGACCCTGCCTTCACTATATCTGGTCTCCCCGGACCCTGCCTTCACTATATCTGGTCTCCCCGGACCCTGCCTTCACTATATCTGGTCTCCCCGGACCCTGCCTTCACTATATCTGGTCTCCCCGGACCCTGCCTTCACTATATCTGGTCCCCCACAGTACATACAATTATTTTAGTAAAAGAAACTGCTAAATACCTTTTCTCATCAGCAGTTACAAACAGTCTTGTGACTTCTACAAGCTTCAACCAGTGCTCTGCTGGACACTGATAGAAGTTTTCCTTTCTCCCCTGATTGCCCTATAAGGCTGCACAGAGGCGTCCCTAGGGTTGGTGTCACCCGGTGCGGTAACACTTGGTGACACCCGCAGAATGGATTGGATCTGCGGATTGAGCATAAAGGATCGGACTCCAATTCATTATGCTCAATCCTCAGATCCAATCCATCCTGCGGGGATCGTCGGCTTGCTTTACAACCTACCCTTTCGTGGAGCTGGTCCGGTGTCACCCCATGCGGTCGGTGTCATCCGGTGCGGGCCGCACTCCCCGCACCTCACTCGGGACACCACTGAGGCTGCATAACCCCTGACCCTCTGTCTGGACAGTGCTGATTGGCCCTGTGCTGATCACATGCACTCTCCCAAGGAAAAAAAAAACACTCAAGTAATATACACCAAACTGAGCAGGTGCATCTTGCCCCCAAAGCTCTGTTCTATTAAGAGATGGATTGTAGACAGTAGAAAAAGGGGAGGATCAGAGAGGACAGGATCACATCCTTTTAAAACAATGTGGAGGATTAACCCCTTAGGTTCCACAGCGAGTATAACAAGCATGCTTTACTGCATATACAGACTGATTTTACTGTTGTGGGTTTAGTAAGACTTTAATGGCCCTGTAATCTATTTTTCATGAAATTGTTTTACTGGGAATTTGGAGGAGGCTGATGGCAATAAAGGGTAATTTTTTTAGTGGTTGCAAACCTCAGACATGAAATATGAACAAAGCACATCCCTCTATAGTGTGTACTTGTCTCAATCCAGAGCACTAACTGTCATTTCTGTTTGCTACCTCATTCCTCTGCTATCTACATAAGTCCTCATGCACACTGGACATTTTTACAGCGGCTGTTTTTGGCTTTTGAGGTTTTTTTCTACAGCCAGTAAACCCCCCCAGCATGCTATCCTATGTGTTCATGCACCCATAGACTGGAATCAACTTTTTTTTTTTTTTTTGGCAGGGGTGTTTTTTTGGGTGGGAAAAAAAAACCCAGGACTATTGGGATTCTAGATGAGTTTTTTTTAGCTGTTAAAACACGGCAAACGCTGCGTTTTTGGACTTTTTTTTTACACCCCCCCCAATTTTTGACTTTTATTGACACTTAAGTGGTTCTACAGTATAACCCCTATAGGGCTGATACCCCACTGGTAATATTGCATTGTTATTGGTCCACTTTTGGTATGTTAAATGAAAGAACTACTTCAATTCGCCAAAAGAGAATTTGTGAGGTTAACAACTGATGTTGGACGAGAAGACCTGGCTTGCAAGTGGTGTTAACAGTTCAGATGTTCAGTAGTGTGGAGGCCATGCCTCTGGACAGGCCACTTGAATTCTACCAGAATTAATGCGTCAAACTATGACTTTATAAAGCTAGTTTTGTGTACAGAGGTACAGTCATGCTGGGACAGAAAAGGGTTCTTAATAAAACTGCTTCCACAAGGAGGGAAGAGTTAAAAATATTGGGTTGAGGTTGCATAGCTAGTCTTTCAAGATCATATAGGTGTGATAGTCAAGTGTCCAGGGGCAGACTGACCATTTGGAAACTTGGGCACTGCCCGGGGTCAATAGGGGGCCCCATGAGATGCCCCTGGTACCTTTTTCATAGGCTTTTTTGAGTTTGGGCAAGGACACGGGCCCCATGATCCCCTATTGCCCGGGGGCCCCATGAGTTGTCCGTCCGCCCCTGCAAGTGTCCACAAACGTTTGGCCATTTAGTTCACCTAAACCTGCAGCATTGAAAGATGCGAGCTTGTTCATTAATTTCTGGTTAATAGCGGCTACGCGGGAGGCAGCTTATGTTTTGATCCAATTTCACTTTTTCACGCATCTTGAGAACACATTGCAGCCTTCCTAGCAGTCCAGAGCTATGATATTCCCTATAGACCCTCCTCCATAGACACCCACCAGTTCTCATTACTTCAGGTACTTAGCATTTTTTTTTTTTTTTTATTGATAAGAATAATCATGGCATAATTATATGGGTAGAGAGTTTTTAATCCTTTCTTTTTTTTTTTTTTCTTTTTTTTAAATCCATGTTTTCATAATTAAGCTATGCTCACAAGGGACATGGTATGTATATTTACCTCCTCATCCCCAAGTGGTGGCTTCTATAGAGTGGATCAGATGTACTGAATCCTTTAGAACAAGCTAGTTAAAAATTCAGAGAATGCAACTGTTGAAGAATAACTCAATTAAGTTCCATTCATGTAAAATGAACAAATGGCAACATGTTATAATTTTTATGATGTAAACCTATGCTTATTTTCCCAGCTCTGTGTCTTAAAAATGTGGTGAAAAGTTTGAATTTTGTTTGAGTGGCCACTTAAGACTGTTGACTACGGTGCCCTAGGTACATGTTAAAGTGAGATGCCAACAAACATTTTTTTTAATGATAAAGAGTTAGAACCTCCCCCCAGTGTTTACTTTGTTCCCCTTTTCTTCCTGTTTCATATATCTCCACATTTCCCCTTTAAACTGTTGTCACTGAAACAGCTATTTTCTTTTGCCTTGGGTGACAACTGGGACCTCGCCATGTTTTGTCACTGTGTTCCAGTTGTGGAGATTTGCCTCACTTCTTGTTACAGACAGTAAAAAAAAAAAAAAAAAAACCCACCAAAGAGTGCTATTGGTGGCAATAGAAATGATTGATGTTCTGGGCTATGTTCATCAGCCCCTGCACCTCCTCCATCTTAGATCTGACACCAGATTTACAAGGGTTTGCGTTGGTTGGTAAATGGAACATGCTTTTGGGTAAATTTAACTCTTCTGAGATCATTCAGAATTCACTTGTGCATTTGATCTGCAGTTGACCACCTCCGAACCTGCAGTTGAACTTTTATAAGCTGCATCAACCCTCAAGTTTCTTTGCATTCCAGTTGACTTGTATGGGGATGGAAGCAATATTAAAATAAACAAATGCCTGTCAACCACGCAAGTGTGCTCCCCAACATCACCAAGGGGCCTGCACATAAGTAAGGTTCATTTTCAGAGACTGTAGACACACAACAGGATGTAATTGAAGACTCTGGGCATGATGCAGCAGATGGTCAGAGGTTGCACCCATGTTGCAGGAGATAGTCAGAGGTTGCACCCATGATGCAGGAGATGGTCAGAGGTTGCACCCATGATGCAGGAGATGGTCAGAGGTTGCACCCATGATGCAGGAGATGGTCAGAGGTTGCACCCATGATGCAGGAGATGGTCAGAGGTTGCACCCATGATGCAGGAGATGGTCAGGTTGCAATCTCTGAGCGTCTCTTGTATGTTTTGCACCCATGATGCCAGAGATGGTCAGAGACTGCAAACATACAAGAGCTGGTCAGGTTGCACCCATGATACAAGAGACGATCTCAGACTGTAGATATGCCCAGCATTACGTAGTTATTGGGTTTCAACCAGGATAAAGCACTGTCCCTCTAATGTTGTGGAAACATAACAAAATGTAACGTAAATTTTTAAAATTGATATAGATATATATATAGCTGTAAGTAAGTCCCAATTAAAATTCAAAAGGCCAACTGAACGTTAAATTTAAATCCGCTGAAAACATGCCAGGTGCACCAAAAAAAAAAAATCCCCAAGGGTTTTGTTTTTTTTTTAAGCCATATTCTTGTAGTTGCATATACCTAGAGTCAAGTTGCGAAGCCAAATCTGTCCATAAAGTTCAGTTACAAAATAAAAATCTTGAAGCTGTGGTTGAACTAACATTTTATTATACAAAAACGATCTGCTCCAGTTTAATGAGGTTTGAGTGATTCTAGATCGATTTGCAGGCCTCCTAGATAGTGTATTGGATTGCATTTAGAATACTAACTTGGCAACAAGTGTCCCTGAAAATGGATTTAAAACGTTCACAATTCTGAATGTTATGGCAACGGATCAGTTGACAGAAGTGTTATGAAACAGCCAGAGGGTGGGGGGGTATACAGCAGCTTGATGATGTCTTCCTGAACTGGGTTTGCACTCTGGAAATTATATAGTGATAACAGATTAGTTTCCTCCCAGATACCATCTGTAAAAACTTCCTCTTCAGTACTTGACCAGTGTAGAAAAGTTGTACTAAAAAAAAAAAAAAAACTTCCCTCTGTTAGGTTGAAGCTTTAATGTTTCTTTTTTGAAATGGAAAGAAAAAATGCTGCGCTTGTTGGCTTGAATCTAAAGTATAAAAGGTGCCTGTCCTTTAAACAATATTTTTATCCAGCCCATTTTAAAAGTGGTTGTAAACCCTTACATACAGTGTATCGCGAACGTATTCACAGCGCTTAACTTTTGCCACACTTTGTAAAATGTCGAGGAAAAAAATGAATTTAATCCATTTTGGAATAAGGCTGTAACAAACAATACCCCATTATGACAACGTGAAAAGTTTGTTTTGAAATCTTTGCAATTTATTAAAAATAAAAACCCACGTACATAAGTATTCCCAGTCTTTGCTCAATACTTTGTTGAAGCCCCTTTAGCGCCAATTACAGACTCAAGTCGTTTTGAGTATGATGCTACAAGGTTGGCAAACCTATTTTTGGGCAATTTCTCTCCTATTCTTTGCAGTACCTCTCAAGCTGCATCGGGGTGGATGGGGAGCGTTTGGTGCACAGCCATTTTTAGATCTCTCCAGAGATGTTCAATCGGGTTCAAGTCTGGGCTCTGGCTGGCCCACTCCAGGACATTCGCAGAGTGGGCCCGTAGCCACTCCTTTGTTATGTGGGCTGTGTGCTTAGGGTTGTTGTCCTGTTGAAAGATGAACAGTCGCCCCAGTCTAAGGTCCAGAGCGCTCTGGAACCCGTTTTCATCAAGGATGTCTCTGTACATTGCTGCATTCATCGTTCCTTCAATCCTGACTAGTCTCCCAGTTCCTGCCACTGAAAAACATCCCCACAGCATGATGCTGCCACCACCATGCTTCACTGTAGGAATGGTATTGGCCAAGTGGTGAGTGGTGCCTGGTTTCCTCCAGACATGATGCTTGGCATTCAGGCCAAACTGTTCAATCTTTGTTTCATCAGACCAGTGAATTTTGTTTCTCATGGTCTGAGAACCTCTCAGGTGCCTTTTACTGAGGAGTGGCTTCCGTCTGGCCACTCTACCATACAGACCTGATTGCTGGAAGGTTTTTTTTTTTTTTCTGGAAGGTTCTCCTCTCTCCACAGAGAAATGCTGGAGCTCTTTCAGAGTGACCATTGGGTGCTTGGTTACCTCCCTGGCTAAGGCCCTTCTCCCTCAATCGCTCATTTTGGCAGGGCGGCCCACTCTAGGAAGATTCCTGGTGGTTCCAAGCTTCCATTTACAGATGATTGAGGCCACTGTGCTCATTGGGACCTTCACTACTGCAGAAATTTTTCTGTACCCTTCCCCAGATCTGTGCCTTGATACAATCCTGTCTCGGTGGTCTATGGACAATTCCTTGGACTTCATGGCTTGGTTTGTGCTCTGACATGCACTGTTAACTGTGGGACCTTCTATAGACAGATTTATGCCTTTCCTAATGTCCAATCAACTGAATTTCCCACAGGTGGACTCCAATCAAGTTGTGGAAACATCTCAAGGATGAATAGGATGCACTGCACCAGAGCTCAATTTTGTGCATCATGGCAAAGGATGTGAATACTTATGTACATGTGTGTGTTGTGTTGTGTGTTTTTTTTTTTTTTTTTGTGTGTTTTTGTAATAAATTGCAAAGATTTCACTACTAACTTCTTTCACGTTGTCATTATGGGATATTGTTTGTAGAATGTTGAGGAAAAAAAATGAAATTAATCTATCTTGGAATAAGGCTGTAACATAACAAAGTGTGGCAAAAGTTAAGTTCGGGGAATACTTTCTGGATGCGCTGTATACCCAGTGAAGTGTCCGGTCTGAAGTGATGCGCGGAGATGAAACACATACTCCTACATATGTTGTACTTGTCTATCTGCAGTCTCCTCTTCTCTACATTCAAAGTGCTGAATTTATAAAGCTTGTACAGCTGTCAAGAAAAAGGGGGCAGATAGCTGAACTTGCACTCTGCAGAGCTCAGTGGGGACAGCTCTGAGAGCTGATTGGAGGGAAGAGATGCACCCCCTTGCTCACAGAAACAGTGCTGAGGCTGTCAATCTGCTGGAGGTCCCTCCCCTTTCACCATTTTTTTCCTTGGTGTCAGGAAAACTTATCAGAATCAACTCATGCTGATAGCAGAGGAACGAAGCAGCAGACAAAAATGACACTTAATGCTCTTATCTGAGACAAGTGTACACAACAGAGGGATATACTTTGTTCATATTTCATGTCTGAGGTTTAAAGCCAACCTGTTGGGTTAGAAGTGTTCAAACTAGTACATGCAACTTGTGAGCAAAAACGGAAATCATTTTCTACTATACCTTCACAAAAATGGAGGCCTTGAAATCTGCCCTGACGTAAGCCATGTCTCTGCCATGCACTACAGCAGCCTAATGGCTCTTGGAGAGTTAGAGCTGATTCACACATGTGCGGTGCGGATTGAAGCTCAGGTTTCACAGCTAATTGATACAGTAGTTGTTCACAGGTTCATGTCAGGTTCAGGACAGGATTAGCTCAGGGTCTTATCTTCTTCACACATATGCGGCTTAGTAACGGTTCCCATAGAAATCAATTGCCTGTAATCTACATCTGAACTGGACCGCACAGCTCAGAAATAGGATTTGAATTTTTTTTTTAACCTCACTGAATCCGCACCACCAGTGCAATGGACATATGTGATCAGGCACCATAGGAAGCCATGTTTTGTTCACATCATGCGGATTGGATGTGGTTCAAATGGCATCCAATCCTCATATATGTGAATGGGCGCTTAATTGCCTTAGAACCTGAAGCCTTTAGCAAACCTTCACACTCCTCTTCAACTTTCGTTAAAAATACTGCTCCCCACACTTCCGTTCTCACATTTGCAAATAAAAAAAAAAGAAATATATTCCTCTGCCCCCACTCCGCCTGGGCATGAGAATAACATACCCCCATCTATCTGAATCTCCTGGGATATTTTCATCAAGTAGAATATTCCCATCAGGGGTGGACTGACAACTCATGGGGCCCCTTTGTTCTTGCCCAAACTCACCTCATGGGGCCCCCTACTGACCCTGGGCCCTCAAGCCGTGCCCGAGTTTCCAAATGGTCAGTTCGCCCTGATTTCGCACCTATTCCCAGAGTGGCTTGTAGCAAGCGGGTGCTGTGTGTGTGTGTGGGGGGGGGGGGGTTATGCTAGATACTTTATAGGATAAATTATTATTACCTGTGACAAGGGTTAAAGGGAAAAATGCAGTATTTCAATTAATAAATTGCCTAATTTATTGACATGCGTATGTGGTGGCACATGTAACATGTTTTGCTGTGTTGTGGTGCTATTCATTTGCAGTGGCACCCAAAGGCACTAACTACACACGTTAAGAAAATCGAATGGGGAAAATACCACTTTTGAAACAATCATATGATTCCCTTCTAGATTGTAAGCTCGAAAGAGCAGGGCCCTCAATCCCCTCATGTTTTGCATTGTATTGGTATTGTTTTGTCACATGTTCTGTCCCCCTTTGTAATGTACAGCGCTGAGCGAACTATTGGCGCTTTATAAATACTGTATAATAATAATAATATGATCTGATTGTTGGTACACAGTGTACTTAGTTCATGTGAAATTATCTGAAGGGACTAGCACAAAAATTTGTATCATACGATAACAGAACAAATGATTTTCATTTAATCAGTACAGCATTTATACGTAAAAATCAGGACTGCGCATGCTCAGAAACGAACGAACACAGTACATCATCATTGGAAGTTGTATGACAGAATACAAGAATTTTCGTAACTTTTAATAACCTCTTCATTTTCGGTCTGAGACTAGCATGCAAAGGCTTAAGGCAATGCATCTGCGGGTACATTACAGAAAAGCGACACGTCTTATTATTAAAATAAATTATATATTATAGGGAAAAACCTCCTGCGCTGCCACTACAATACTAAACTCAACCCTACAGTGTAGGAAAGCAGCTAGCACCCAGCTATATAACCAAATGGTGAAAATGCAACAAAAAAATCTTTATAAACTACAAAAGTGGGAAAAATTGATAACCCACAGAAAATGTAACACATGTGAACCACAACGTAAACGGCACAAATAACACACGTGCACTGCCATATGTGAAAACACAAATAAACACGTCCTCAGCTCAAGACATGTGCCATAGTAATATACGTGATCTATACATATGAAAGAGGAATAAAGTATTATTCAATATTCCATTATTTTTATAATTTTACTATTTATTCCTCTTTCATATGTATAGTTCACGTATATTACTATGGCACAAGTCTTGAGTGGAGGACGTGTCGATTTGTGTTTTCACATATGGCAGTGCGCTTGTGGTGTTTGTGTTTATTCACATTTCTGTGACAATATTTATGCCATTTATTTATGACGTGATTTTTTTGTGCTTATTTTTCACCCATTTACCATTTATTTATGTTCTTTTCTGACATTCATGTCATCCATGTTTAGTCTTGCACTGGTATATATCACGTTTGGGCTTTTTATCTATTGATTTATTGTTGTACCATTTTATTATTCTTCAATATTCCATTATTTATATATTTTTACTAAACTGGTATAACAATAATCAAGACATAAAAAGCCCAAAAGTAGTATATACCAGTGCAAAACTAAACATGGATGACATGAATGTCAGAAAAGAATATAAATAAATGATGGGTGAAAAATAAGCACAAAAACAAACACGTCATAAATAATGGAATACATATTGCCACAGAAATGTGAATAAACACAAATCGCATGAGTGCAGTAACATATGTGAAAACACAAATAGACGCATCCTCCATGTGCCATAGTGATAAAAGTGAACTGCACATACGAAACTTTAATGACCTCCGCATTTTCGGTTTGAGACTAGCATGCAAAGGCTTAAGGCAATGCATCTGCGGGTACATTACAGAAAAGCGACACATCTTTTAATATATATATAGAGAGAGAGAGAGAGATTGTACACCCCTTGAGGGTTAGGGACTGATGTGAATGAACAATCTATATGTAAAGCGCTACGTAAATTCACGGCGCTATACAAGTACCTGAAATAAATTTAAAAAAATAAATAAATATATATATATATATATATATATATATATATATATATATATATATATATATATATATATATTATAATTTTTTTTATTTTTTTCGTGAGTGTGTGCGTTGGAAGCCCATTCATTTCAAAAGGCTGCCGTAAAGCACTGCATGTTACACCATGACTTGGTGCATTGGGAAAATATAAATTGGTCCTTTATGGTGGTTATTTTTGTTTCTCTAGACTTGTGTTGCTTTGCTGCATGAAGTAGAAGCTACAATACCGACAATCCCTGGTTGCATGGCAGAGTGTTTTACAGTTGCTCACGAAGGATGAAAGTTCTGTTGCAGAGACTGTGTAATTAGCCCACTGCTTCCACAGAGTATCAAGTCAAATTACTGACAAACAGGAGAAGATTAAAAATAATAACAGCCATCTGTGCTTTTCTATTTATTTTTGTTATTTTTTACAGCAATATTGGTCGTTTTTAATGGCATTAATGTGGCTTGTCTAGTGTTTGCATATCTTTTTAACCAAGGTGGCGTTTTTCCTGTTAAGGCTTGTCCCTTTTAGTGGGGTCGGTATCTGTGCATTGTGTTTTTTTTTTTTTTTTTTTTTTTTTTTTTTTTTGCGAACGCATGCCTTTTGTGGGCCCAGAAATCAGGCGCGGCTTGCCAGTGGGGAGGTCCGATTTCAGCAGGGCCATCTGAACACAATTCCCATGTGGACGGAGCACAATTTCTCTCTTATGTGGCTTCTCTTCCCTCCTCTCTCATTGTGATTACATGAAACATGAGAAGTTCAGCCAAGCCTATGCCTGTTGTGTTTGGATACGCTCCTGTTGTTTCTGGCCTAATCTCAGTCAACCAGTCTTTATTTTTCCATTTATTTTCTACCAGTTTTCCTGTTTTCCTTGCCTTCCCGATGAACTTGGCAATTTAAAATTGCAAATCTGTTTTCTCTTTTTAACCCCCTGAGATGAGGAATGAGGATTATCCTGTGTTCCGTCACTGATTACTTTTTTTTTTTTTTTTTAACAAAATGTTCTGCTTCCCATTAAAAGGGCTTCCAGTGCTAAAAATCTATTTGCGTGAATAAATGGTAGCGTTTTACTGAGACTAATCTATGCAGTGTATATATTATTCCTGTATGTAGGAATTACAGCTGAAATCCCAGCGGATAAAAGAAGCAAATTATTGGAAAATAACAAAGACCATCTTCAGCTATATTGGCATGATATTACATTCACATATGGGGTATGCATGGATGCCATACGTATATTATCCTGACTCTCATACTGTTTGGATCAAAAAAAAATAAAAAATTATGTATTGATACTGCAACCATTACTATCCATACCTGAATCTGACTTGGTATCACATGTCTGACATTCTTTGGCCTCTTCCTGTCTATATGCACACTCTCCTTGGTCAGCTGTACAGCATTGTAGTGGTCTGACCCCCTAAGGCTGCATTCACACCTGTATGTTTGCTAAACGTGCGATAAAACACACAAAAATGTGCGATTTGGAGCGAGTTTCTGATCCACACTGCAATCGCGCTGCAGTCACAGGTTGTGCTTGCAATACTTGTAAATGCCACCCCAAACATACATAGCAGATGTGTTTTGCTGCAAGACAAAATGATCTACAAAAGCATCAAAGCTCCCACTGAAAATACCTGATGCTCCAGGGCCAGCTACTTTAGGGCGTTTGTCGGGTGTAGGGCAGCCCATTCAAGTGAATGGGCAGCTCTAGGCATGACCTGTGTTTAAAGTATATGTAAAACCTCACCTTGTAAAACAACCCATTCTGTTTAAAATGGAAATTAAAAGTAAAACCATTTGTGTATCAATAAAATATAACTCCTATTCCTTTTTTTTTTTTTAATTGATCACATTTCCTCTGTGCTCAGCTGCATAAGAGCTTGGGGGGAGAAAGAGCAGAACACTGGTCTTCCTAGTGAAAGGCTGTGCAGGACGCGTGTCCAGACAAGTGTCCGGACAAGTCTGATTATTGGAGGAGAGCAGGCTGAGTTCCCAGTACAGCCAGAAAACAGACCATGCTGTGCTCCCATGCCTAGTGTGGTTAGTTTTTAATAGGAAAGGGGCTGGTAGGAACACCAGGGATTTCACACAAAAGAATGAAAAAGTATCCTGTCCTCTTTGTATTGCTTCAAGTACATGGTACAGCAGGGACATATCAAGAATATGAAAGATTCTGCCACGATCCCAAAACATCCAGGTGTGAATGGGGCCTTATGCAGGCCACAGATGGGTTGAAAATCGGCCAATTTTCACATGATTAATGGGTTAATTGGTCGGCCGTTTTTCGGGGTTTTGGCACTTTTTTTTCTATCGGTAAAGTTGGGAAAAAAATCAGCCGATTTTGCCGGCAATGATGGGCAAATCGGCCAATCGTTCTACCGATAAAGAATCTGCGCATGAGCCATGACCTGCAAGAAGAAGAAGAAGAAAAAAAGAATTCCAGTCCGCTATTATATTTGACATGAAAAAGTATTGCGGTTGCAACAATGTATCCATTTGTATCCGAATAAAAACATCTGTATCCGAAATAGATACATTGTTGCAACCGCAATACTTTTTCATGTCAAATATAATAGCGGGGCTTTCTGCAAGGGACAGAAGTAATTAAGTGCCGGCCGTAGACGGGACGAAAATTGGCCGTTTTTTTTTTTTTTTTTCCCCCCACTGTTGGTGGTAACATTGGCCTATAGAGCGACCAATTTTTCGCTTCCCCCCCCCCCCCACTGTTGGTGGTAACATTGGCCTATAGAGCGACCAATTTTTCGCTTCCCCCCCCCCCCCCCCTGTTGGTGGTAACATCGGCCTATAGAGCGACCAATTTTTCGCTTTTTTTTTTTTTTTTTTTTAAACGGCCGGTTTTCGACCCGTCTATGGGCTGCATTAGTGTATGACCAGCCTTTGTCTCTGGCGTTTGAAGACCATGCTGCAAGGCTAAACATACACAATGATTTTAATGGATTCCTTCATCCATGGTACCAGCTATCTGTGGCTGCGTCTAGTTGGCGGACTAACGCCTTCAGTTCTTCAATTGAGGTTTGTTGAGTTAGTGTGACAGCCACCCATGTCTTGATTTTTCTTTTTTTTTTTTTTCTTCCTAATTTATATTAATGTATTCTTATAGTTTGAGTTCTGTGATGGTGGTACCACTAAACAAAAAAAAAATAAATTGAAGATTCCCTGCCTCTTGCAACAAGGCGCCATCAGAAGCGATCAGTGACTCTGGTAAATAGAGCAGACGTGGGAAAATGGCTTGTAGCAACATCTTGTAGAGAAGTGTCATGAAATCAGAACATTAACTGAAAGGTTGGGAAAGGAGGGGAAAAGTTCACAGAAATTGGCTGGCATTCAAAAAAGCGATTTGGGGCCGGGGCTGCGCCTGTGTTTTCTCCTGTGTGAGCTTGTTTCTGTTACATGTAACTGTACACTACGGCTTCACATCCGGAAACTAAATAACCTCAGCGGGCACTTTATCAAATCTTTTCCTTTCGCCAAACGATTCCCGATATCACTGGGACCCTGTTCATGCCTGTGAATTGAACTGCACGCATTTTCAGTTGCACATTTGTATGGGTGTTTCTCTGATCAGTGGTGGTACATTTTATGCACTTTTTTTTAAAAAAAAATTGCATTTCCTTAGACTGTATTATGGTAAATGCCAAAAAAGTAATACATGCACTGTTGTAAGTTGTGTTTTTTTTTTTTTTTTTTTTTTTTTTTTTTTTTTAATCTGAATATGATAAAAAGGAGGTCTGCAAAAACTATTTTGGATAATTGAGAGTGGTTAGAACCTCTGGCAAATTTTTAATGTCTGCATTTGAGAGGGATGGTTCTAGGTAGGGTCCTGTGTGCTGGGTCCTCTAATAAAGTTGGGTGAAAGTTGGTATTATCAGTAAGTGGCTTCCCTCTTTTCTTATGTCCGTGTCTTAGACAATTTTTTTTATTTGATCGATTTCCTGCTTATCAGCCGGTAGGCTGTTTTAAAAAAAACAAATGCATTACCACATCTACGCATTCGCTGTGTAGTATTCTGACAACCGGGACAACGGACTCCTCCGCTGTCAGAATACACGGATCAGTGCTGCAGCGCTGATCAAAAGAACATATTCCAACATTCCTGTTCAGCGGGACCTGGCTGAGTTTCGGTCCATCTATGACCGTTCCCATTCAAGAGAAGTCAATCTAATGATCAGCTTCTCTCAATCAGGAACAGCCATAGATTGATATTTCTCCAGTCCCTGCTGAACGGGCCGTTTTTTGATCCACCTAGGACCAGTTTAACTTTTACAGAGAGTTGTATCTGTGAGATCTGGTAAGATAATCTGGTTGGGGAAATTTATCATTGCTTTCTGTCTCAGCAACCACACAAGGGGACTCAAATCTCCCCAATGGAGGACATTGACAGAACCTAAAAATGAACTTCGATCCCCAAAAAAAAAAAATGAATTCAGCTGCTATAAATACTGTAGCTGCTGTCTTTTGGCAAACACGCTTACCAGCTCATAAGTCCAGGGCTGTGTTCACAGGAGCTGATCCTTCGCCGAACTTAGGAGCCACCATGTTAGATATGGGAGCCGGCTGTGACATTCTGATGTCTGTCTGCTCCCCACTGCACAAGTGAGATTGCATGGCCTCTTTTAGACTGGTCCCTCATCCTCTTGGAGTGTAGGACATGTCCCATGTGGTTGCAGCCTGGGGGACAGGCCAAGCTGACATTCTTGCCTAGATGAGAATTGCGAAAGTGGGAAGGGTTCCTGTCAGAAATAGGTAAGTGAAAGTCTGCTTTAAGCCCCATTCCTACCTCTCCCCACTCTGACTTCGAATTCCGGACAGTTTTCATATAGCATTGGACAAAGTTGACTTGAACTGGACAAAATGGGCTGAAATCTGCAATTGAGCTTTAAATAATATGGGACATTGAAATTCTGATTTCTGAGATGTTTATAACCCCAACACATCACAAACCTGGACTTGAGAGGTGACTGCATAAGCCATTGCTGTATTCACACATCAAATCCTAAAAGACTTGAATAATTAAGCAGGCAGGAGAAAAAAATGCTCTGGTATGATGAGACCAGCAATGTAACCTGTCTGCCTTTGAGGAAAGTGCTATATGTGGCAGAAGGCTAACGCCAAGAAGACCAAACACACTGTGAAACACGGTGGCGGTTGCATGATGTTGTGGGGATGCTCCTCATCAGCATGAACTGTAAAATTGGTTAGAGTTGAGAAAAGGATGAATGGACCCTAACTCGTGGACCTACATTCCATTCTCAGGTCTAGAATTGACCCATTTCCTCATCAGTGACCATTGTAAAAATGTAGATTTCCCATCTGTTCCAGAGAGGACAGTTAAAGGCTGGATTTACTAAGGTTGGGAGAATAATATTTTGTTGTTTTGTGTCTCCAGGACAGAAAATGATTAATAATCTCCCCAATGAGGACAGACGTCATAACCCAAGTGCTTAAAAATCCCAATGAAATCCATTTATTCCAAGAGAAGTGTGTAAAATGTCAAAAGGGGTGAAAGCCTTTGCACAGCATTATTCAACTATGTATATTGTAATCCTAATATGCAGCAAATGTGTTCAAAATTTATTGTACCAATCTGAATTTTTTTTTCTTTATTTTATTTTAAACTTAACCTCTTACCCTTCCTGACCAAGCCATTTTTTTGTGATACGGCGCTGTGTTACTTTGACAATTGCACAGTTATGCAATGCTACACTCAAATTAAGTGGGTTTTTTTTTATGTCCTTTTTTTCCCCCCACGAATAGAGCTTTCTTTCTGTGGTATTTGATCACTTCTGGGTTTTTTATTTTTTGTGCTATAAAAAAAAAAAAAAAAAGACAATTTGGGAAAAAAACAATAGTTTTGACTTTTTGCTATAAAACATATCCGATTTAAAAAAAAAATGTAAAAAATCAAATTTCTAAATAAACTTAGGCCAAAATACATTCTGCTACATGTCTTTGCTAAAAAAAAAAAAAAAAAATCTGAGTATCTGTAAATTGTTGTTTTACGTGAAAGTTATAGCAAATGGCAGTATATATACTGGAATTTTTTTTTTTACACTACTAATGAAGATCAGTGACTTATAGCGGGACATCTCCAGTGACACCAATACAGTGATCAGTGCTAATAAAAGGCACTGACCCTGTACTAATAACATTTGGCAGGAAGGGGTTAACATGAGGGGCAATCAAAGGGTTAACTGTGCTGTGTGTATTTTTACTAGGGAGACATGCTGTGAAATACACAGCAGCATGTCCTTGTTGGCAGGAGAGAGACCTGTGTTTATACACAGGTCTCTCCTTTGTTAGTTTTACTTGGCGATCGCCAGGTGCTTGCGGGGAATCTCCGGCCAGGACCCGGTGATTGTCATCCCTAGCCACAAATGGCTGTGCGGGTAGGACTCCACACGTGGGCTCGCCCCCTACTTGGAAATGCAAATTGTGTGCGTGTGTGAGAGATTTTGCGGAGCCCTGCTGCCCTGTAATAGTACTTCTACTATAGGGCGGCGGGCAAGTGGTTAATGTTCTTTAGTTCACTTTAAGTAGCTGAGTTAGTATTTGTCTGCTTGCTGCATTTTCCATGGCTGCAGTAGAACTCTGATTTTATGTGGCTCTCAGGGATTTTTAAAATATTTTCCCCCAATGTATTTATCTTTTAATTTTCTTGCTTCTCTAGGCATTCGACCTCCCATCATGAATGGGCCCATGCACCCGCGGCCCCTCGTGGCCCTGCTGGACGGCAGGGATTGTACGGTAGAGATGCCCATTCTTAAGGACGTGGCCACGGTGGCGTTCTGTGATGCCCAGTCCACTCAAGAAATCCACGAGAAGGTAATTCAGTCAATACTTTCAAGTATGTTCTTGTGACGGAATTCAGTAAGGGTAACATGCTAGTATAGGAATACAAGAGCCATGATTGCTGACTTCAGTGCATGTTCCAGGGCTGTCATCCTTATGCATGAGCTTATAATAGGTGTCAGGACAATGCTTGTTGCAGGGCAGGGACAAGGATAACAACGATAGTCCTGAAACTAGTGCCTACACAGCCATTCTCAACCAGGGTTCTGTGGAACCACAGGCTTCCTCCAAAGGCTGCTATGGGTTCCTTGAGCTGATATTTTCCTTCTGTTTGAACGTGCCTGCATAGTACCAGGGCCAGCACCACTTGGCAAAGCCAGCCCCCAAATTTACTGGTTTCATTAAGGGTTCCTCGAGACCTGTAAATTATTTTAGGGGTTCCTTTTGGGCTGAGGCAATTTTCCTACTGATCTCTAATACAAGGGGCATTTCCCAATGACCCCCAATTTACTGGTTTTGTTAAGGGTACCTCGAGACCTGTAAATTATTTTAGGGGTTCCTCTGGGGGTAAAAAGGTTGAGAGAGTCTGCCCTAGAGAATTGGCATCTCCCATAGCTCTTTATTGATGTCTTTTGTAAATGATCTGACACTTTGGTATGCTTTAATAACAAAACAGAAAAAATTTACTATATTGCACTTGAGGCCACAAACCAAGTCATTTATACTATTCAAAGAAAGCTCATCCATCCATGTCTCCATGCTTTATTTTTCTGAGAAGCAACTTTGAAAAACAGCCCCTAGCATTTATGGCCTTGACCATCTTGAGTAAGGGCAGATGATTCATGTAGTATTATCTTGCTGGAATCGATATGCCCTTAGCTCAGGCATGCAAGCAGGGTGGGCATGCTTGGCTGAGAAAACCCCTCTGAAGACTCCTAAGATGTATGACATCATTTTGGCCTAGGCCTGGAAACCAGGAAGTAACTGAAGAAATGTAAAAAAAAAATTAAAACCAGTAAATATATATTTTCTATGCTTTATACTTACTAATGGCAGCAGCATAAGGATCAAATATAGTCGATGTTGACTGAGGTAGTGAAATTCCGCTTTAAGATTTAAAAATGTTCACAATGCCATTTCATCTTGCATAGAATTCCATTTTATTCGGGGATCATAATACAATAATTTCAGATGGAAATGCTAGTTGCCTGGTTGTCATGCTGATCCCCTGACTTCAAGAATCAATAGCTGTTTATTTCACGTGGTTTTAATGTTTGAAAAAAATTTTCCTTTTTATATAGGCTGAAATTTACCATGTACATGATGGATTATTCATGTTCATCATATATGCATATACGGCCCTGCCTTTCTTTCAGTTCAAGTCTACCAGTCCTATCTGACCCCAAACACTCAAAATGTATCTGAACACATGAACAACAATTGAATGTCTTGCAGATTAGCTTTCAGTAGATGCAGTGGCTAATTTTTTTTATTTTCTCCTGGTGACTCTGCCAGGAACACACTACCTTTCCTAGGGCGACGAACGTACTGTCTAGAGGTAGCGTCGTCAATCTAGGAAATTAATGTTAGGACTACAGAACATCTGAATAGGGGAAGGTGTTTTGTAGTCACCAAAGAAAGCTGGGAACAATGCTAACCAATAATTGTTTGTTCATTCAGCCAGAACTTCCTGTTCTCCCCTCTTCTGCAGCTTCTGTTTTATTGTTGAGCAGGTATAAGAAAAAAACCCCCAAAAAACTCAATAGTACAGTATACAGGCGTACCTCAGTTTACGAACTTTATGCGTTCTGCGGGACTTTTCGTATTGCGAAAAATTTGTAAATCGAAACGGTTTCCTATAGGATTGCATTGAAAACCAATTAATTCATTTCAGAAAAAAGTTAGTCTTATCTGTTCAAAACTCTTTATGAAGTGCACTTTAAAGGCATAAATACTGTACAGGGACATGATTACAAATATAATCGTAAATGCACTGAAAACCAATTAATCCGTTCCGGAGGTCAGAAAAAAGTGAAAAAAAAAAGTCTGATCTGTTAAACTCTTTATAAAGTTCACTTTAAAGGGATAAATACTGTACAGGGACATGATTAAAAACAAATGTGTAAATGCATTGAAAACCAATTAATCCATCCGTGTTGCGAAAAAAATTCATAAACCGAGGCATTATTTTCAATCGATTTCCGTTCGTAAAATGAAAATTACGTTAACCGAGGCGTTCGTGAACCAAGGAACACCTGTATTTACTAGACCATAAGGGAGCAAAAAAGTAAATTTATTGTTAGTTTACATACACTTAACTTTTTATCAGCATGTGTTGATCGGGAGGTTGAAGGGTGACTGATATACAGAGGTCCTTTCAAGGGTCTATCCACAGATCTACATATAAAATATGAAAAATATAGTACAGATAAAAAAAATACTTTCTGTTAACAGGCTGTACAGGTCAACTATACCACGGCTGTTGTAGGCACACAAAACCTTGCATGCATTATACATATAATTATAATACCACATCATGGTCTTAACTACACAAACAATTGCTTGGCTGTTTTTCATTCTTGGCACATTTCTCCAACCAGGTAATTAATAATGTTCCAATACAATAGGTAGATGGTTGTATGTAGTTCTGATTGACCACTGTTGATGCCTAGATCTCTGCTCCTGTATACAGTCAATCCTGGCAGGTCTAAAACCATGGTGGAGAGTTACTGAAAAGTGAAGCGCACAGCTGCACCAGATTCTATTGTCAGCTTGTTCCATTACGTTTTGACAATTAAAACTTGGAAGCTGATTGGTTTCTGTGCAGAAGTGCACCAGATTTTGTGCCGTGCCGTTTTAGCAATTGACCCCATGTGTTCCATTGAAGACCTAAAGCCTGCCATACACTGGTCGAATTCTGAAAGAATTTTCTTTTGAAAATCTTTTCTAAGAATTTTTGTTTGAATTTAGCACCATTAGTGGGCCCCAGCAACGGATGATTTTTGAGCAACCATCGAATTTGAGTGATTGGGCATGTTGGAAATGTTTTGAAAAAGGAATCAATTGCTAATCAATGGTGGGAGACTCCTTCAAGAAATACAATGGAAAAAGAAAATGAGCATCAGCTGTGACCTGGAAAGAAAAGGAAATTCTTGGCCACGGAAATTCTTTTCTATAGCCACATGAGATAAAATTTAAAGGCTTGGTTGGTCAAATTTCGAAATCAATGGTGGCACCATCGGATTACAAAAGGCACAAAATTTCAGATTTTCTGAAGAAAATTCATTCGGAATTTGACCCATGTATGGCCTGCATTAGAACCAAAATGTATTCTTGTAGCTTCCCAGTCCTTGATGCGGAGGCTACATTTTATTTTAATTCACCTGGTGATCCTGTCAGTAACAAACTCCCTGTCTGTGTGAAAGTGCTAACTGTATTGTATCTATGGAGCAGGAGTGTAACTTTTTAGGGAAAGAAGTTTGTAAAGTCTACAAAAAAATCTTTCTACCATTATCTCATTGGTTGGAGAGGTACTCTAGTTTTAATTAAAAGAAAAAAAAAATGGATCTCAGTCACATACTTGGTCTGACTGTCCGTGTTTCTTTTTTTTCTTCTTAGTATTATCATGGCTCTCTATAGAAAAAAAAATTGTGTGATTTAGGTTGGCCCTCACAGGTCCAGCTAATGAGGATATTGTCTACCTTTCTGTTATGGACCCATTGGGGTATTTACACCTGTTATGTTCTTTTCTTGTTTGTAAAACATTTAATAAATATATTACAGAATTAAAAAAAAAAAAAAAATGGAGAGGAAACTTTGGGATCATCAGTACTGTTGAGTATCCGAACATATATTCAGTCTATTGCATCTAAAGCAGTGGTTCTCAACCTGTGGGTCGCGACCCCTTTGGGGGTCGAATGACCCTTTCACAGGGGTCCCCTAAAACCATCAGAAAACACATTTCCGATATGTGTAAAGAGCAGCTACTGTGTATAAAGCAGCTGCTGTGTTGAAAGAAGCTACTCTGTTAAAAGCAGCTACTGTGTTGAAAGCAGCAGTATTGGAGGTAAAATGACACTCATGAATTATAATTGCTGGGTAAATAATTTTATGGTTGGGGGTCACTACAACATGAGGAACTGTATTAAAGGGTCACGGCATTAGGAAGGTTGAGAACCACTGGTCTAAAGGGTACAGTCATCCTTACGAGTCAACACCATAACTCCAATACTATGGATCTGTGGATTAGTAAGTTTTTAGTCTTTTTTTTTTTTTTTTTTTTTTTTTTAATTTCTAAATTTTCTGCCATATGCACATAATAATTTTAGCATAAAGAGGCAATGGTATCCAGAGAAGCGATAGTCTGAAACTGCAAAATTTCTTTTTAGTAAAGATGTTACTGCTTTTCATCACTGATCACATGTGCAACCAATAATCTCATAAATTATGGGAATTATTCACATGCACCTTGATTACATTACAGTTTCCAGGTGATGGAGTTTTACAGCAACTCAGATCAATGTTTGTACATGGGACTAAAAATGAAAATCAGATTATGTTTTTTATAAATATCGAGAGAAATTAGAGCAATGCTATGAGTGCAGTGGGGACAGGTGGCTCATTAGATTTCTGGCAGAATAGAACAGATAAAATTTCAACTGTATATTTGACCATTAAGCCTTGTACACACGATGAGAATATCTGGTGAATCGTCTGGTTTTTTGTGTTTTATTTTTGGGGGTTTTTTGTATGCTAGTCTCCTATCAAAAATGAAGAGACTATGAACATTAGCATTAGGGGCTGACTGACCATTTTGAAACTCGGCACTGCCCGAGGGCCTAGGGTCAGTAGAGGGCCCCATAGGATGCCCCTGGTACCTTTTTCATAGGCTTTTTTGAGTTTGGGCAAGGACACGGCCCCATGATCCCCAATTGCCTGGGGGCTCCATGAGTTGTCAGTCCACCCCGATCAGCATACAACAGAATACAATTTCAGAAGTGATGTATTGTGTTTTTTTGTTTCCAAGCATGCACGGTCTCGGTCACTTTATTTATTTTTTTTTAAGGTAGAATACTGTACTGATTTAAACGAAAATCATTAGTTCTGGTATCGTACGAGAAAAATTTTGCCGCTTGTCCCTTCAGATAATTTTGCAGGAACTGTGGTGGTTGTTTGTCGAAAGCTGTATACTTATAATCAGATTCAGATGATCTCTCTGAAAGCGTGTTTTTTTTTTTTTTTTTTTCTTTTTCCCATCTGATTTTCTCGTTGTGTACTAGGCTTAAGATTACATTCACATGGGCCCTGCTGTGTTCAGGGGCAGGGGTGGACTGACCATTTGGAAACTCGGGTACCACCCGAGGGCCTGGGGTCAGTAGGGGGCCCCATGAGATGCCCCTGGTACCTTTTTTTCATAGGCTTTTTAGAGTTTGGGCAAGGACACAGGGGCCCCATGATCCCCTATTGCCAGGGGGCCCCATGAGTTGTCAGTCCGCCCCTGCATGTAGCACTACCACCTTAGGGGCATTTGGCAAGAGTTAGAAATGGTCAACTGTGAATGAGCCCTTAAGCTCCATGTACTTGGGGCATTTTAATGACTCTGGTAACGTTGTGTAAAGTCACGTTAAAAACGTGAGTTTTTAAGCCTTTTTGTATTAGCGGTTTTTGCGTTTTTTAGATTTTTTTTTTTTTTTTTTTTCTAGTCAAAGTCCAAAAACAATGGTTTATCACGTTTTACGGTGTTTTTTCAGCATTAGAGCGTTTTTACAGCTAAAAAACTGCTCTAGAAACTCACTAGTCCTGGGTTTTTTTTTCCAGTCAAACGTCCCAGCCAAAAAACATTGATTACATTCTATGTATGCATGGACACATAGGATAACATGCTGGGGGGTTTACTGGCTGTAGAGAATAACATCAAAAGCCAAAAACAGAAGCTGTAACTACGTCCCCTGTGGATGAGGACTGAGGTGTGGACAGGCACCTTTGAATATAATATGTATGAATGAGGAACTGAATATGAGTGTATGAATGAGGAATCCTTAATGCAGAGAATTGAAGTGCTTCGGAAAATGCACTTCAAATTGCTCACTTTCGAATGCGGTCTGGTGTACTAACACTAGTGCGTCTGGGAATAAAAAAGTTTATCAATGAATCCAGATTTTCAATAATGTGTGTCTTTTTATATCTTCCTGGAGTTCACTTCTAAATTTTAAGCCGTTGATGCAGAACAAATGTACAATTAAGGACTTCTGACTTTTTCTTGACTTTCCTCCTCCGTCTACTTTTTCCAGGTCAGTGATTCAAGCTATTGAAGGCAGAGGGTCATCTTGATTGTCAGCAAGCATTCTCAGAAGGTCAACAGTAGCACTTCTTGTATTTTTCTCCTAAGGCTTCTTGCACATGGAGCTGTCCAGCTGCAGTGCACCCCTCCCTGTATTTTAGTGCGCCCATGAGGGACAGGTGCAGCGTTCAGCCCTGCTTCAAGCAGCCTGTCAATGTCTATGGCAGGCTGTGGCAGTGCGTTGTACTGGGTGCAGCTGGGGTTTAGTGCCCTGTGCGTTCAGAGATGAACATCCAAAAGGCAGGTCTTATGAGTGACAGTCTACCTACAATAGGGCTGGATGCTTAACCTGTCCCTCCAGGGGCACATTATTTTATTTCAGGTACTTATATAGCGCCGTAAATTTACGCAGCACTTTACATATATATTGTACATTCACATCAGTCCCTAACCCTCAAGGGTTGTACAATCTAAGGTCCCTAACTCACATTTATACATACACATACTAGGGCCAATTTAGACAGGAGCCAATTCACCTACCAGCATGTCTTTTTGGAGTGTGGGCAGAAACCGGAGTACCCGGAGGAAACCCACGCAGGCACAGGGAGAACATACAAACTCCAGGCAGGTGGTGCCGTGGTTGGGATTCGAACCGACGACCCTAGTACTGCCAGGCGGAACTGCTAACCATTTATCCACTGTGCTGCTTATAACATCGGAGGGATGCACTGCAGCTGGACAGCCCGTGTGAAAAAGGCCTTAGGTGACAAATTCAAGAGCTTCAACCCTTGACCTCCTGAGAATGCTTCCTGACGGTCAAGATGACTTTTTCTTGACTTTACTCCTCTGCCTACCAGTTAAAAATTTTAAAGCCAGGAGGTCAAGGTTTGGGCCTAATGTATTTTTTTTTTCTGCATTGCTAGAAGATGCACACTGCATGCAGATAAAACCTCCTCCAGAAATCCATCCCATAATCCTGGTGGATCTAGACAAGATGGCTAACCGCCGTTTCTTGAAATGAGCAAGGACACTTCTCGGTCTGAACCTGAACTCTACCTGCTGTTTTTGCATCTGACTGGGCCCCGCTCCAGCTCATTACATGCTGGAATACCATGTTGCTCGGACCTTGGCCAAAACTTGACGCTGCGCTCCTCCGGTTAAAGGGGGCCCGTTAATTTGCAAGGAGCGCAGCCCGCCTAGAGGTGCTGATTTGGCAAAATGTCTAAGGCTCGGGCTGCTGTGAGAGCATGTAAGTATAATTGCATTGATTCCTCTCTCTCGCACTCTCTCCCTCTTGTCATTCTGATTTCTCCACGTTCCTTAAGCCCAGCGTGAAAGCAGGACCGAATGAATGTCAGCGGGCAGCGAGATGACAAAGAAACATATCCTGCCGCAAAGAAACGTTTTGTCCGGGGCTGTGTAGGAATACGACCAGCACTAATTAAAAAGAACGAGGGCAGTTTTAAAGGCCTCGGAGTAGAGTATTCTTTAGTAAGCTGCGGAATATAACAAAACCTAGAATTCCACCATATGCAGGGGGGGAGAAAAAATGTACCGCCGAAATGAAAGCTATCCATCGCGTGTGACTGCACCTTTTGTTTATAGCCTTAATTAACCGCTTGTTTGAATAAGGCTTTCTTATTGTGGCTGGGAAATGGACTGCTGGGTTTTAATTTCCGGCTCCACCCGACTCTGCTTGGCACATTTGTTCCATATACACGGGCAGTCAGTGATTTATGTCGGGATCAGAATTGGCTGGGAAGCTATTGTCTATAGTAATGGTGAAATGCAGATTCCATTGTGTTGGCTGGAACAGAGAATGGAAATTCTAGCCAGCGCTTCTTTGGAGGATTTGTGTCTGAGAGACCAGACACTTTCTGCAAAAATGATTATTAGAAGTACGCAGGATCCGCTTTATATTCTGGGTAATGGAGAGCGTGGATTATGTATACTTTGTTGGTTTGTAGACCACTTTCCTGGAGAGAATGGAGAGCGAGAGGGGAAAAGTCCAAGTAGGAGTTTCACTCGGCACCTCTCACTTTATTCTTGTTTTCCTCTTCATCCCGTACACTTATTACCCTCTACTGCTTTGTGTGGACACGCTCTCTCTTCCATGCTGTCCCCCACCATTCCCTCTCTTCTCCATTCTTTATCTACCACTTTTTCTCTCAAGCTTTCTTCTATTACCTCTCTGCTGTTCAATTTTCTCCCCCCCCCGTCTCCCTACCTTCATTTGTCTTTTTTTTTTTTTTTCCTTCTCTCTCCCTTCCCTCCTCCCTCTTTCTCTTTTCCCTCTCCCCCTCACTCTCTCCATTCTCTCTTCTGGCTCTTTTCTTTTGCTGTGTCTCCCGATCTCTCTCCTTTTCCCTATCGCCTTTCTCTTTAGCTTTTCTTTTCTTTTTACCCTTCCCTCTCTCACCCAGCCCCCTCCCTTTTTCCATTTGCTTGCCAACTATTTCCTTTTCCCTTCTTTCCAACCCCCCCCCCCCCTTTTCCTCATTACATCTTTTTCCTTTTTATCCCCTTCTCTATCCCTCCTCTATCATTTTTCATCACTCTGCTCCCTTCCGCTTTATATCTGTTGCTTTCTCTCCTCCCTTTTCCTTTTCCATCCCCCTTTTTTTTTTTTTCTAATTTTCCCTACCCTGTGCTCCACCTCTCTATCCCCCCTTCTCTTTTTCTTTAACATTTCCCTCTTTATTCCTTTTTCCTATTATTTATCTCTCCTTTCCTTTTCTCTACTCTTCAGTCTGTCCTTCTTTTGCTTATTTTCCCTCTATTTTTTCTCCCCTTTTCTTTCTCCCTGCTCCTCGATTGCTCTTTGCTCCTTTTTTTTTTCCAACTTTTTTTCTCCCTCCTTTCCTTTTCTTTGTCATTTACTCCACTCTGCTATCTCCCTCTTCCTTTCTCCCCCCTTTTTCCTCCCCCTTTGCTCCCCCCCCTTTCCTTTTTCTCATTCTCCCTTCTCTGCTACCACCCTCCCTTCACTATTTCTTTCTTTTTTTTTTTCCTTTTTTTCTATTTCTATCTCCTTTCCTTTTCCCTACTATTCAGTACTCTTCTTCTTTTTTTTTTTTTTTTTTTCCCTTCTCTCCCTCTCCCCCTCAATTTTTCCATTCTTTCTCCCCACTTTTTCCCTTCTCCCCATTTCCTCTTTGCTCCCTTTTTTTTTTTTTTTCTCTTTTTTCTCTCCATTCCTTTTTATTTTTCTGATTTTCCCTACTCTCGATTTCCCTTTCTCTATTCCCATCTTTCTCTCTCTCCCTCCCCCCTTTTCTGTGCCCTGTTCCTTTTTGCTTTTTTCCTGATCCATTTTCCATACTCTCCCTCTCTCCTTTCTGCTATTTCATCCCCCTTCCCTTTTTTTCTTTTATTTTTATTATAGGTACTTTTATAGCGCCATCAATTTACCCACTGCTTTACATTTATATTGTACATTCACCACAGTCCTTAACCCTCACGGGGTGTATAATCTAAGGTCCCAACTCACATTCATACATATACATACTAGGGCCAATTTACACTTGATCCAATTAACCTACCAGCATGTCTTTGGGTTTTCTCCGGGGGTACTCCGGTTTCCTCCCATGCTCCACACAGGCACAGGGAGAACATGCTGGTGTGGTTGGGATTTGAACCAATGACCCTAGTACTGCCAGGCTGAAGTGCTAACCATTTAGCCACTGTGCTGCCCCTTCTGTCTCTCTAATCCGCTGTATTATCTCTTTCCATTTCCCTCCGTCCTTTTTGTATCCTTTTCTCATGTTCTGTCTTTCCTTTCTTTGTTTTCTTCCTTTTTCTTTATTTTCTTTCTTTTTCTTTTATTTCTTGCTTTCCTTTTTCTTTCTTGCTCTCTGTAATTCCTCCCCCCCTTCCCGTTAACCTGTGTGCCTGGAGTACACCTTTTGAGGCCCTTTCACATGGGTGATCGATCAGGTCCTGCTCTTTTTCAGGTGGACCTGATCAAAAGGTCCATGCATTCCTTTGGACCGGCAGGTGTAAACCGACTTTACACCCACCTACGTCTGCGTCCAATCACGCCTGCTAAAAATTAAATAAATAAATGGACTGAGGACTGTGTTCTGTTCTGTTTGAGCGAACTGGATTGGAGGCAGCTGGGTGTAAAAGGACAGCAGAGTAAGTTTGCACCCAGCCACCCATAGAGCAGGGACTGTCTGTCTGCTCCGCTGAAACTGAGCGAACACAGACCTGTCATCCGCCTGCTCTGCTCAAATCCACAGGGGATCTGAGAGTAGATCTCATGCTGAATGGAACGCAAACCACCCATGTGAAAGGGCCCTTAAATTGCATTTACACCTGAACGAACCAAAAATGTCCCTGTTATACAACAAAAATAATTCAACTTTGTATATGTAGCCGTACCGTCTTGAGGGCTGCTAAGTTTTGGGGTCCCCCTAAGCTCTGCCTGGCGAGGCAACGTGCATTTTCCACACTTGTAGTCAGTTAACGGTCCTTGAGCTGGTTTTTATTAAGGGGTTAACAACTTGGATAGGGTCTAGAGGTATATGGGATGTCCAAGAAACTGCAAAATTTGGACAAATTTCTTAGCAACCCTACTGTACAAAAATGTGGATCCGAAAATAACAGGGTCTCTTTAACTGGTTCCGCTCCGGCCCATAGCAGAGATACTGCTACAGAGTGCACAAAATTACGTGTATATGTACGTGATTTTGCATTTCCAGGTAAAGGGGTGCGCACAAGGCGCACCCTACCCGCTCCACCATTCGCGGCCGCGGCTGACAATCACCGGGTCCCTGCTGGTGATTACTTGCCGCGCCCAGTGATTGCCGAGAAAAACAGGAAAAAAGCCCAGTATATCTACTGCCCTTTGTAAACGCTATAACTTTCACGTAAGCCAATTAATTTACACGTATTGGGATTTTTTTTCAGCAAAGACATATAGCAGAATACAATTTGGCCTAAATTTATGCGGAAATTAGATTTTTTTTTTTTGCCGGATATGTTAAATAGCAAAAAAAGTCAAAAATATTGTTTTTTTTCTCAAAATTGTTGGTCTTTTTTTTGTTTTTAATAGTGCAAAAAATAACCGCACAAGCGATCAAATACCACTGAAAGAAAGCTCTGTTTGTGGGGAAAAAAGGATGTAAATTTCATTTGGGTGCAGCATTGCATGACCGCGCAATTATCAGTTAAAGTAACGCAGCACCTTAATGCAAAAATGGCCTGGTCAGGAAGCGGGGTAAATCTTCTGGAGGGCAAGTGGTTAAGAGCGCTCTAAGCCGCCTTGGTGTACTACCTCAGACCCCAGATGAATTCCTTATCTTCACCCAGCTGCACTGAGGGTATCCCTGGGCAAGGGATTCCAAGATCTAGCAATGACGTAGTCTCAGATGAGAACTATGAGAATGCGTCTTGCACCTTACCGCCCTCTCTCTTTATCTGGCCCAGGGGGTGTAGGAGTACTCGCACTGACCTGTTAGCATGGTGGGTTGATGGCTGCTTTCAGGCCTTTTGCTTGGCTGGCTCCTTCCGTGCTGCTCAGGATGTCCTCCCAAAAGGACGATGGTACAGTGGAGATCCTCCTATCCGGCAACCAGCTTGTAGCTAGGCCCCCCTCCCTGGGGCCCCCTCATTCCAGCCTTCCTCTTAGTCCTTCTTCCACCCGACACTGCCCTCTGCTTCCCAGTCTCTGCAACACTTAACAGTTGTCCTTGCTCACCATGCCTGGCATCTTACCTGGGGATTGGCTAAGATCCCTCAAACATGCAGATCTGGGCCTTCTCCCCTCCTCCACCGCTCTTCTAGAAAGCTCTCGGAGTTTCTGGAAGGGTGGGAGGGCTCCAAAAGCCCTGACCTGTAGAGCCTCCCAGCCTGTCCTGAGGCTGCTGCCTTAATCCCAGGCTGCTACCCAGCCTCTCTCCTAAAAAAACAAAGCCTCTCTACCTAGAGGGCGCTACATATATTTTATTTTGTGCTTGAAATTGAATCATGCATCCATCCAGACTCTTGTAGGGTGACAATGGTTACTTTGTTTAAACTCGGCGATGTCACCTTTTTCCAAGTTGCCCAGCACAGTAGATAATTTGACTGCAAAAGCTGTAGCAATGCACAGGGGGAGAGCTACTAAAACTGGAGCACTCAGAATATGGTGTAGTTGTGCATGGTAGCCAATCAGCTTCTAACTTCAACTTGTTCAAGTAAACTTTGGCAATAAAACTCGGAAGCTGATTGGTTACCATGAACGGCTGCACTGGATTTTGCGATGCCCCATTCCATTGTAGTCACCACATTGTACGTTTTCTGAAATTAATCCGACAGGATGTGCACAGCTCATGAAGCGAAAATTTGTAAAAAATTGAATTCTCCCTTACTTTTATCAAATTTTTTTCAGTGATCTACAACATTTTTTTTTTTTTTTTTTTTTTTTTTTTTAAGGCTTTAGTTATACTTTAATTTTAAATGCTCCCCCCCCCCCTTTTGTTGACTAGGTACACAGCTGAAATGGATATCTGAGAAATGTTTTATATGCCAGATGATTTGAAGTTCTTGTTAACCTGTCCTCTATTTCATGCATCCTGTCAGACAAGCACAGCCCTGCTTCTGCACACCCTCCCTCTGTAGAGGCCTCTACTCTATGTAGCCGGTTCTTTGCTTGAGCCAATACAGCCTGGTCTGGTACCCACCCTCCCCTTTGATTGGACGGATCGTTACTCTGCTCTCTTCCTGTAGAAAAGTGCCAGTGTTGCATGAGCAGCATTGGATGACTGCCTGACAGTGCGATCTTCCTTCTTCTAGTTAAAGTATGTGTGTGAAAGGGATTTTAAGATGCCAGGACAGACAGATTTATGTGTTAGTTTTAATTAAAGTGTATGTAAAGATATTTTGTTTTTCCAGTTCTGGATAGATTGTGGAAGGGTTAGACTATGAATCAATGGTGGAGAAGGATCTGGGGGTTCTGGTAGATCACAAGCTTAATAATGGCATGCAATGCCAAGCTGCGGTTTCTAAAGCGAGCAAAATCCTCTCTTGTATTAAAAGAGGTATAGACTCCAGAGAGAGATATCATATTACCCCGGTACAAATCATTAGTAACACCTCATCTGGAATATGCAGTTCAGTTTTGGGCACCAATTCACAAAAAGAACATTGGGGAACTGGAGAAAGTACAGAGAAGGGCAACCAAACTGATAAGAGGCATGGAGGAGCTCAGCTATGAGGAAAGATTAGAGGAACTGAATTTATTCTCTCTTGAGAAGAGGAGATTAAGGGGGGATATGATCAACAGGTATAAATACATAAGGGGGGATATGATCACCATGTATAATACATAAGGGGGGATATGATCTCCATGTATAATACATAAGGGGGGATATGATCACCATGTATAATACATAAGGGGGGATATGATCTCCATGTATAATACATAAGGGGGGATATGATCTCCATGTATAATACATAAGGGGGGATATGATCTCCATGTATAATACATAAGGGGGGGTATGATCACCATGTATAATACATAAGAGGGGATATGATCACCATGTATAATACATAAGGGGGGATATGATCACCATGTATAATACATAAGGGGGGATATGATCACCATGTATAATACATAAGGGGGGATATGAACTCCATGTATAATACATCAGTGGTCCATATAGTGAACTCGGTGTAGAGCTATTCACCCTGAGGTCATCACAGAGGACAAGGGGGCACCCTTTTTACGTCTGGAGAAAGAGATTTAGTCTCCAAACACGGAAAGGTTTTTTCACAGTAAGAGCTGTGAAAATGTGGAATAGACTCCCTCAAGAGTTGGTTCTGGCCAGCTCAGTGGATTGCTTTAAAAAAAAGTCCTGGATTCTTTCTTGGATACACAGAATATAACTGAATACTAACATTTATAGGTAAAGTTGATCCAGGGAATATTCGATTGCCTCTCAGGGGATGAGGAAGGAATTTTTTCTCCTGCAGGAGCAAATTTAGATCATGCTTTAGTTGTTTTTTTGTGCCTTCCTCTGGATCAACTGTGGATATAGGATAATAACTTTTTTGTCTTTTTTCAGCCAGACTATTTAAAAAAAAAAAAAAAAAAAGTCCATCCAGTTCAACCAACTATGTAACTATGCTTACCATACGTTCCCACTTCCTGGGGACAGTCCCTGTTTTGAGGTATCTGTCTTTGGAAAACATGCATCTCTGGCTGCCCAGTGATGTAACATACACACTGTACTGTGCAGTTGCCAACCCATCAGTTGCACTGTGCAGATGCCAATCTAAAATGGAGCCACTTTACGCATTTGCGCTTTTTCTTCTTGATACCTTTCACACGGGGCAGAATCTGTCAGTTGGATTCACCTGCTCAGTGGGGGATCTGTCCTCTGATCCCTGCTGAGTCGGTGGATGACAGGTTCAAGTCCGTTCTGCTTGTGCAGATCGGACACAACCCGCTGTTCTCTGTGAGGTGGTCTGATGTAAATGGACTGCCTGTCCTTTTACACCTGAGTGCCGTCTGTTCCGATCCACTGGATGGATGGTGAACGTATCCCCATCCGTCTGGTTTTGGCGGATCAGATGCAAATGGATGTAATTAGACACATGTCCATTTATTTTCAACTACCCATAGACAACTATGGCTGGTCTGCCTGAAAAATGGACAGGCAGACCCAATCAGTCTACTCGTGTGAAAGGGGCCTTAGGCTGACTTCACACCTAGGAGGAGGGTGGGAGAAGATTTAAGAGTAGAAAGTTAAAGCCTGGAATTCCTCTAACTCCTGTATGAACTACTGTAGAAGGAAGATGCATATGCTTGCCTATCCTCAGGGTGGTCTGGTCATGTGATCTCCAGTGGCCAGCTTCAGGGTAGAGGAGAGAGTGCTGCCAATGGAGGGGAATGCCTGGACGGGGACTCACCTATAGGCTTACTATTGGATGTCCATTGTCTACTGTCCTTCCTCTCCTTGCTGGGAGCCAATCAATTGAAAGGAGCGCTATTAAAATAGAACATTTGTGGCTACACATACCCTTTAGGGAAAGTACCTTTTCCTAGTGAATCCATAGCTGGACTAATTGGTGGTTTTTTGCATCTGCCTGAAACCTTTTTGTGTTCCGTAGCTCAAGGTTGGTGCATACATACATAACCAGAAGTTGACTTTATGTATTTACTTCTATCTCACTTTTATGTGTAACCTGGTTTCTCTACCATCTCAGAGAACTCAGCTGTGAAGTGGGCATTTAGTAGCTTTCGTACAGAGGCGGTGGTTAACTGAGACTTCGTATTGGTATACTAAATGCAAATAGGCTGTTTGCAAATCAAGTTGCACCCTGCAAGGGAATTTTCCCTAGAGCTTAGTAAATGATGTGATGCTCTGTTAACATTCATTATCTAATCATGTGCAAGCAAAAGTGGCAAAAAAAAACCCCTTTCCTTTCATTTGATTGGACATTCTTTGCAAAGTGAAATTTTACAAACCTCCTTGGATAAATTCCCTTGCAAAAGTGCAACTTCCTTTGCAAAGTGAAGTCTATTTGTCTTTAGTAAATCAACCTCTGTCAGTCTTTGCTGATCAACTTTACAAAATCATGGAATATGCTATGCACATCTAAGGGGCTTCTGCTTTGAAATCTTTCAAAAACTGAGCAGTTACTTAAATTGTTCTACCATTCAGTAGACACTTCATTTCTTTCTGGGGTTTTTTTTTCTGTTTTTTTATTTGTAGCCCACTGTTGTTTCCTGATGAAGGGAATGTGTTTCTAATCCTGTCCAAATAGATTTCTTTTCCCATTTTCCTTATATCCTTTATATTACTATTTATTTGTAAACCTGCATTGCTTATTTGGAAAGGTAGCTAAGACATGGTACAGCGCAGGGGCGGACTGACCATTTGGAAACTCAGGCACTCCCCAAAGGCCCAGGATCAATAGGGGGCCCCATGAGATGCCCCTGGTACCTTTTTCATATGCTTTTTTGAGTTTGGGCAAGGACCAGGGGCGGACTAACCATTTGGAAACTTGGGCACTGCCCGAGGGCCCGGGGTCAGTAGGGGGCCCCATGAGATGCCCCTGGTACCTTTTTCATAGGCTTTTTTGAGTTTGGGCAAGGACACTGGCCCCATGATCCCCTATTGCCCGGGGGCCCCATGAGTTGTCAGTCCGCCCCTGGTACAGCATTCACTGTAGGCTTTTCCTACCTTTTTCAACAGTGATACTGGTGCAGTGAGCCTTCTCCTAAAGATTTTGTTTCCACATTCATAAAAAAGAAAATCCTCCAGGCATAGGACCCCTATTTAGGGATTTTTCCATTCATTTTCCTTTTTTAGTTTTTTGTTAATGATCCTCCTGTGAAGACTGAGATTGAGTTCTGCAGTCACTTTTGCAGCAGCAGTTTTCCTATTCCAGGTCACAATACTGCGCAATGTCCTTTTTTTTTTTTTTGTCTTTTTCAGTCAGTTGACCATGTTGACTGCGCTTACGTTTTTCTCATAGAATAGTTGGCGTCATATGATAAACATATCAGTGGCATGGCTACATGACGTCATTATGCCGGAAGCATGAGGTTGGCTATTTTACTTGCTGCGCTTCTGGGATGTTTTTTCTTAAGGGGGCAATCTGTATTTGAATGAAATAGGTGATGATTCTTGTGCACTGGATTAGTGTGCTATGTTTGATTATGATTGATTACTTTTACAGACTAACTGTGTGGATAAGGGGAATCCATCCTGCAGCTCTATTGTATCAAATCAAGCAATTTTCTTTCCTGCAAATGCTCTGAAGAAAAAAATGCTCTAATGCAGGCCATAGACAAGTCGAAAACTGGCCGTTTAAAAAAAACAAAAAACAAAAACGAAAAATCGGTCCTTCAATAGGCCAACGTTACCACCAACGGTAAAAAAATTTGGCCGATTTTCGTCATGTCTACGGCCATCATTTAATTACTTCTGTCCCTGCAGAGAGCTCCGCTCTTATATTTAACATGAAAAAGTATTGCGGTTGCAACAATGTATCCATTTGTATCCATTTCGGATACAGATGTTTTTATTCGGATACAAATGGATACAATGTTGCAACCGCAATACTTTTTCATCTCAAATATAATGGACTGGAATTCTTCTTTTTCTTATTTTTTCTTCTTTTCCTTCTTCCCGCTTCCTTCTTTTTTATTCTTCCTTTTTCCTTTTTTTCTTTTTTTTTTTACTTCTTTTTTTTGCTTTTTTCTTCTTTCGGGTCACGGCTCATGCGCACATTTTTTTATCGGTAAAATGATTGGCCGATTTGCACATCATTGCCGGGAAAATCGGACGATCGGCAAAACTTCACCGATAAAAAACAAAAGTGCATAAACCCGAAAAACGGCCGGCCAATTAACAGACTAACGGTGCGAAAATCGGCCAATTTTTTTCAGACGAAAAATCAGCCGATTTTCGACCCATTTATGGCCTGCATAAGCCTGTGTTCGGAAAGAATCCTTCACGTAAAAGTGTAAATTCATTCTAGTAGCCAGAAAAAATATTCCAGCCAATAGAATGAGTTTATGTGCACTGATATGAATATTTTTTTTAAACTGGATTTTTCTGCCAGCTCCTGGGAGGAAGCTCCAGTGTCGGTGAGAGTATTCTTGTAGGTTCGTGTGGTTTCAGTAGTTTATAATTTCAAACAATAGCGCACTTGGATGGGAGTAGTTCTTAAAGCGTCCCCTGGCATTTGGTTGCTGCAATTCACCTTTGCTATGCAGTCTGTGTGATCATTTCCCCGTAAGTTCCAGTCTCCACTGAATGCCAAGTGCGTGCTCTATTTAGCTGCCCTAAAATGATTGATTGTGAGAGGAGACAAACAAAAAAAATTTGGCACTTCCACCCTCCCTTCTGTTGTTGCACAATGTGCTCATTCAAAATGGCCAAGAGAAAAAGTGACTTGTCACGCCAAATTTATCTTAGAAAACCCCTAGAAGTTTCTCCGCATAGAGGTGACTTGACTTTAGGCACTGGCATACCAGTGTGAACAGGCCATAGTAAGTCATTAACTGTTTGATTGTTGACCGTGTTTTAGAACAGACTTGTTTAAGAAAAATAAAAAAAGTTACAGTAATTGTGTCCCAGCAGATTTGTTTTTTTTTTTTTTTTTGCACTACCTAACAGAAATGTGTAGATGGTTTCAATGGCCTTAAGTCCCAGTATTACTGGGGAATGCCCACAGGGATGAAAATTGCCGACTCCATGCATAATTGTATCATCTATTCTGATCTGGTTTACCAATGCCAGGAACACTGCTAGATCCTGGTACTCGGGGGCACGTGCCCATGTATGCCCAGACGTGCCCTTGGTAAATTGGGACCCTAGAAACACCCCAGAACACAAAATGTTAAATGGTATTGGACCCAGTTTATGAAACCTGTTCCAATGGTACCGTTCTTGCTGTCTTGATCAGCCAAAAGCTTGGACTCTACAGTCAGGTTGACATTTTGAAGCATATCTAACCCAAAAACAAAAATGTATTATATTGGGGCAGCAAAGTGGCTAAATGGTTAGCACTTCCGCCTGGCAGTACTAGGGTTGTTGGTTCTAATCCCAGCCACGGCCCCACCTGCCTGGCGTTTGCATGTTCTCCCTGTGCCTGCGTGGGTTTCCTCTAGGTACTCCGGATTCCTCCCACGCTCCAAAGACATGCTGGTAGGTGAATTGGATCCTGTCTAAATTGTCCCTAGTATGTGTACGTATGAATGTGAGGGACCTTAGATTGTACACCCCTTGAGGAATAGGGACTGATGTGAATGTTCTAAACCCTGTTCCAAATTATTATGCAAATGATATTTTTCTCATTTACCTAAATAATTGATGTAAAAAACAGTCAGCATAATTCTCATGTTATCAACTATTAATAGTACAATTCACATTTTATTGAACAAACCTCCTAATGATAACAGGATTTTTGTTAAACATAAAACACTTCCAATGACTGTTCCAAATTATTCCGCACAGTAAGTTTCAAAACACTTTATAGGTTGTAAAGAACTGAAAATTGTCATTTGTTGTGGTTGAAATAGCTTTTGATTTCAGTAAATATGCTGCAATCAAACTTTTAACAACATTTTAACTTTCTAAACATTTGAACAGGTCACGTTACATTGTAACATAGGACCCCTTATTTGATAGCAGCTTCACAAGTCTTGCATCCATTGAACTTGTGAGTTTTTGGACAGTTTCTGCTTGAATTTGTTTGCAAGATGTCAGAATAGCCTCCCAGAGCTGCTGTTTGGATGTAAACTGCCTCCCACCCTCATAGATCTTTTGCTTGAGGATGCTCCAAAGGTTCTCAATAGGATTGAGGTCAGGGGAGGATGGAGGCCACACCATGACTTTCTCTCCTTTTATCCCCATAGCAGCCATTGATGCAGAGGTATTCTTTGCAGCATGAGATGGTGCATTGTCATGCATGAAGATGATTTTATTACGGAAAGCATAGTTCTTCCTTCTGTACCAGGGAAGAAAGTGATCAGTCATAAACTCCATACTTTGCAGAGGTCATCTTTACACCTTCGGGGGCTCTAAAGGGGCCAACCCGCTCTTTTCCCATGATTCCGGCCCAAAACATGACTCCACCAATGCCTTGCTGACGTCGCAGCCTTGTTGGAACAGGGTGGCCGTCCACCAACCATCCACTACTCTATCCATCTGGACCATCCAGGGTTGCACGGCACTCATCAGTGAACAGGACTGTTTGAAAATTAGTCTTCATGTATTTTTCTGCCCAATGCAGCCGTTTCTGCTTGTGAGCATTGGTTAGTGGTGGCCAAATAGAAGGTTCATGCACAGTTGCAAGACTCTGGAGGACTCTACACCTTGATGTCCGTGGGACTCTAGAGGCACCAGCAGCTTCAAATATCTGTTTGCTGCTATGTAATGGTATTTTAGCAGCTGCTCTCTTGATCTGATGCATGGATCTGGCAGAAATCTGCCTCAATGTGCCTTTATCTGCACGAACCCGTCTGTGCTCTGAATCAGCCACAAATCTCTTAATAGTGCGATGGTCACGCTTAAGTTTTCGTGAAATATCTAATGTTTTCATACCGCATCCAAGGCATTGAACTATTTCACTCTTTTCGGCAGCAGAGAGATCCTTTTTTTTCCCCATATTGCTTGAAAATGGTGCTCTGCTTAATAATGTGGAACACCCTCCTTTAGTAGTTTTTCCTTAAATTGGGCTCACCGGCCAATCTAATTATCACAGGTGTCCGAGATTGTTTTCAGTGATCAAAAGAGCCCTGACACACAATGCCATCCATGTGTTAAACTGAAAAACAAAATATTTAATCTTTGTGACACTTAAATAGAATTTGCATAATAATTTGGAACTCTGTGTGTGTGTGTATGTGTGTGTATATGTGTATATATATATATATATATATATATATATATATATTAGTGTGTGTAAAGTGCTGTGTAAATTGATGGCGCTATACAACTACCTGAAATAAAGAAATATTGTAGTTTACCAATCAGACGTGATGGCTGTCTTAGTTTTCTGTAATTTTTTATTTCTCCTTTTATATTCACCCGGTGATCCGGCCAGTAACACTTTTTTTTTTGTCTTATGGTGGTTTCACTATCTACAGTGCCTTGAAAAAGTATTCATACCCCTTGAAATTTTCCACATTTTGCCATGTTGCAACCAAAAACGTAAATGTATTTTATTGGGGTTTTACTTGATATACCAACACAAAGTTGCACATAATTGTGAAGTCAAAGGAAAATGATAAATGGTTTTCAATTTTTTTTTTTTACAAATATCTGAAAAGTGTGGAATTCATTTGTATTCAGCCCCCTTGAGTCAATACTTTGTAGAACCACCTGCAAGTCTTTTTGGGGATGTCTCTACCAGCTTTGCACATCTAGAGACGGACATTTCTGCCCATTCTTCTTTGCAAAATAGCTCA
The DNA here is from genome assembly GCF_062004578.1 of Staurois parvus. Classification (NCBI taxonomy): domain Eukaryota; kingdom Metazoa; phylum Chordata; class Amphibia; order Anura; family Ranidae; genus Staurois; species Staurois parvus. The sequence goes on from NW_028318377.1 coordinate 5,023,896, forward strand.
GGCTCTGTCAGATTGGATGGAGAGCGCCTGTGAACAGCAATTTTCAAGTCTTGCCACAGATTCTTAATTGGATTTTGGTCTGGACTTTGGGCCATTCTATCACATGAATATTCTTTGATCTAAACCTTTCCATTGTAGCTCTGGTTGTATGTTTCGGGTCGTTGTCCTGCAGGAAGGTGAACCTCCGCCCCAGTCTCATCTTTTGCAGACTCTTAACAGGTTTTCTTCTAAGATTGCCCTGTATTTGGCTCCATCCATCTTCCCATCAACTCTGACCAGCTTCCCTGTCCCTGCTGAAGAAAAGCACCCCCACAACACGATGCTTCCACCACCATGTTTCACGGTGGTGATGGTGTGTTCAGGATGATGTGCAGTGTTGGTTTTCTGCCACACGTAGCACTTTGCTTTTAGGCCAAAAAGTTCAATTTTGGTTTCATCTGACCATTGGCTCCTTCTTCCACATGTTTGCTGTGTCCCCCACATGGCTTCTTGCAAACTGCAACTGAGACTTATGGCTTTCTTTCAAAAATGGCTTTTTTCTTGCCACTCTTCCATAAAGGCCAGATTTATGGAGTGCATGACTAATAGTTGTCCTGTGGACAGATTCGCCCACCTTAGCTGTGGATCTCTGCAGCTCCTCCAGAGTTACTATGGTCCTCTTGGCCGAATCTCTGATTAATGCTCTCCTTGCCCACCCTGTCAGTTTAGGTGGACAGCCATGTCTTGGAAGGTTTGCAGTTTTGCCATACTCTTTTTCCATTTTCGGATGATGGATTGAACAGTGCTCCATGAGATGTTCAAAGCTTGGGATATATTTTTATAGCCTTACCGTGCTTTAAACTTATCCGCAACTTTATCCCTGACCTGTCTGGTGAGTTCATTTGCCTTCATGATGCTGTTCACTAATGTTCTCTAACAAACCTCTGAGGGCTTCACAGAACAGCTGTTTTTATACTGAGATTAAATTACACACAGGTGGACTCTATTTACTGGGATTTAGGTCAGGCGAGTGTGGGGGCCATTCAATTGTATCAATTAGTTCATCCTCCAGGAAGTGCCTGCATGCTCTCGCCATGAGGCCAGGCATTGTCATGCACCAAGAGGGACCCATTGCACCATTGCAGGGTCTGACAACGGGCCCAAGGACTTCATCCCGATACCTAATAGCAGTCAGGGTGCCATTGTCTAGCCTGTAGAGGTCTGTGCGCCCCTCCATAGATATGCCTCCCCAGACCATCACTGACCCACCACCAAAACGGTCCTGCTGTACGATGCTACAGGCAGCATAACATTCTCCATGGCTTCTCCAGATCCTTTCACATCTGTCACATGTGCTCAGGGTGAACCTGCTCTCATCTGCGAAAAGCACAGGGTGGCAGACCTGCCAATTCTGGTGTTCAATGGCAAATGTCAATCAAGCTCTATGGTCCCAGGCAGTGAGCTCAAAGCCCACTAGAGGATGTCAGGCCACCCTCATGAAGTCTGTTTCTGATTAGTCAGAGACATTCACACCAGTGGCCTGCTGGAGGTCATTTTGTAGGGCTCTGGCAGTGCTCATCCTGTTCCTCCTTGCACAAAGGAGCAGATTCCGGTCATGCTGATGGCTTAAGGACCTTCTACAACCCTGTCCAGATCTCCTAGAGTAACTGCCTGTCTCCTGGGATCTCCTCCATGCTCTTGAGACTGTGCTGGGAGACACAGCAAACCACCTTGCAATGGCACGTATTAATGTGCCATCCTGGAGGAGTTGGACTGCCTGTGCAACCTCTGTAGGGTTCAGGTATCTCTACCAGTAGTGACACTGACCCTAGCAAAGTGCAAAACTAGTGAAACAGTCAGAGAAGAAAAGATGAGAAGGGAAAAAAATGTCAGTGGCCTCCACCTGTAAAACCATTCCTGTTTTGGGGGTTATCTCATTGTTGCCCATCTAGTGCACTCTGCTAATTAACTGACCAGATCAATATCTCAGGAGTTTAATTGACTTGATGCTATACTTTGATTAAAAAGTGTTCCTTAAATTTTTTTGAGGTGTGTGTGTGATAAAGGCCAAATAAATATATATATATATATATATATATATATATATATATATATATATATATATATATATATATATATATATATAAAATATATTTGGCCTTATATTGAAATATACAGGATTGTCATATCTGCCTTGAAAGTTCTATAAAGGGTTTGTTGTATTATTGTTTTATTATCTATGGAGACACCCTTGAGCAGTAGTACTGTTTGGAAAGGGTAGAGTTAGATGGCCATTCCAGCGACCAGACAAAATGAACCCGGACCAAAGACCGGGAGAAGATAGAAGTGCCCGTGACCAGTGCTGACAGTGCATCACTGGAGGGCATAGCTTGTGAAGGGGGCCCATGTAGTTAAAAAAAAAAAAAAAAATGTAGCAGAGTAAATTACTACTTTAAAGCTGACCTCCAACTGGTTTTAAGCAGTTACAGGAACTGTTGTGGGTTTTTTTTTTGTCTTTATCTGCTTTTTTTTTTTACTCTTTAGGAATAAAGGTTGTAACTAAATGAATAAAAGCTGATCATTGTAAGCACCCCTGTCAGTGTTGTTAAATGGCTTGACTTAAACCTGTAACTAACAGACCAAGCTGTCCCGCCAATGTGGTAAAGTGCAACTAAAGTAAGAATGCTCACCTATTCAACAGTGGTCTGATGCCCTTGCCGGGGCCAACATTTTTTTTGATCGGTTAGTGCAGGATGAAGTCACTCCTATGCATGCCTGGGAGTCATTCATCCCGGCATACTGGCACTGCCAGAAATGTAAATGGAGCTATGCATGGTCAGCTATGTGTACATTTGCAGATGATTGTGTATTTTATTGTGGAAGAGACCTTGTGGGAGAGATTTACTAAAGCTGGTACACTCAGAAGCCAATTGCCTACCATGTACAGCTGCACCAGATTCTAACTTCAGCTTGTTCCATTGTGCTTTTGGCAATAAAACCTGGAAGTGGTTTCTATGCAAAGCTGCACCAGATTTTGCAGTCTCCAGTTTTAGTAAATAACCCCCTTCATGTTTATACCATAATAAAGCGCCTGCCTGTTCGCAATTTTTTATTTTTAGTTCTGCTTTAGAGGAAGTTGAAAAATAACAGACCTACTGACAGGATGAACAGGTAATAAAACTAAGTTACTGGTGGGAATCGGAAAAAAAAGACTGCTTTGTTAATGCTAGTGACAGACTGCATCATATGTCAATTTTTATTTTGCCTTTAGTGCCACTTTAAGGAAGCCAATTGCAATAGGCGATTTTTAAACTTTTGGCATCTGGAAACCACAAAAGTTGGGTGTTTTGTAAAGTGGTTGTAAACCTCAGACATGAAATATGAACAAAGCATATCCCTCTATAGTGTACTTGTCTCTATCCAGAGCACTAACTGTCATTTCCGTCTGCTGCCTCCTTCGTCTATCAGCATATCTGATAGAGTCATGTATGACAAGTTTTCCTGACCAGGAGCGGACTGACCATTTAGAAATTCAAGCACTGCCCGGGGTCAGTAGGGGGCCCCATGAGATGCCCCTGGTACCTTTTTCATAGGCTTTTTTTAGTTTGGGCAAGGACACGGGCCCCATGATCCCCTATTGCCTGGGGGCCCATGAGTTGCCAGTCCGCCCCTGTTCCTGACACCCAGAGAATTAAAGGTGACAGCCACAGCTCTGTTCTGTGTGCTCTGTGAAGGGGCTGTGCCTCCCCCCCCAAATCAGCTCTCAGAGCTCTCCTCACTGAGATCTACACAGTGTAACTTCAGCTCACGCCCTGTTTTCTGGAGGTTCACACAAGCTCTATAAATTCTGTACTTTGGTTGTAGAGAAGAGAATACTACAGATGAACAGGTACAACTTATGATGGAGGATTTGTTTCATGTTTGTATCACCTGAGGCCAGTCACTTCACTGGATATACAGTATGTAAAGATTTACAACCACCAACAAGGCTGTGTAAACACCAGCTACAACCATCCAGTAAGCATAACCTATTTTTCCTCCCAGCTTTGTGACCTTAAAGTGGTAGTAAAGTCTACCACTTAAAAAAGAAAAAAGAAAAAAAAAAAAGCCCCTTTCAGTGTTCTGTCACGATGTTCCGGTATGCACTGCATGCTAGCACATTATGGAAGACTCTCCTTTTAAAATGGAGCTCTCCAGCAGTACGCTGTTACAGCTGCTCACTGTGAATAGCTCCTACATGGTGCATATTTAGAAGATTTTCATTGTACCTTCAGGTAAGCTACATTCTGAGCAACAACTGACATTAACTATCAGAATATCGCCCGTTCAATCCACTGACCACCTATGTAAGGAATGCCTTTTCCACACTGACCACCAGTGTACTGGGGTCCTTCACCCAATTACCACCAATGTAAAGTGGTTCATCTCCCGCAGGCAACCAATCTAACAGAGCCTGTCTGTCTCCACTGACCATCTATGCGTAGTGCTACCCCCGTGAGTGCCGCTGGTATGGTCCCCTTTATTTCCTGCACAGCTAGGCTACACACATTTTCCAGACAGAAGAAACACTCCATGGGCTTGGTTTTTAGGATTTATTAGAGTGTTCAACTTGGATAGGGTAAAGGGTCATGGGATGCCCAACTTGATTGAAGAATAACAAGAATGAGGACCGTTTCCTTCTCTAGCACACTGCAAAAATTTACAGATATTTGACCGTGTACTAGCCATAACCACAACAGTCTTTAGTAAAGTAATCCCCTCCAAGGAATTTGGTGTCTCCTGAAGGGATTTTTAGCAAAGTGACAACTTTATAGGAGCTCTGGCTGTCCTTAATGAACAAAATACCAGCCCATCTTGCTATTGTTTCTGATCCCAGGACAAGGGATTCGGTAAGCATTAGACTGTCCCCTGAGGACTTTTTCAAGAACTTGCATCTAGCAGACTTCTCCCTTATGGGCCTTGGGTGTGTAGAGGTCCTCACACTGTCCTTGTCCTTCACTGTCCTTGGCTGTGGATAGAACTGCTTTCATTCCTTCCGCTGGGCTGGTTCTTTTCCAAGCTTTGCAGGCTGTCCTTCCCCGGTGGACTGCAGGACATTAGATCTCCCTCTTTCAGCTTTCCTCCTTCCTCTAACCTCCAGTCTGGAGGCAGAACCTCACTTTGCCTGGGCCCCCTCCCAGCCTACACAGCAGCACTTCAATCCTCCATCTTCAACTCAACTCCCCTGCTGGCCAGGCTCTGTCATATTTATGGGCCAATCTGCCACACTGCCAGGTCTCCTGCCTAGGATCAGTCAGACTCCCAAAAATATGCAGATCCGCTCCTCTTTGCTTCTGCCTATGGACTTCTAGAAGCTTCTCTGAGCTTTAAGAGCAGGGGGAGGCACAAGAGGACTGACCTGTAGAGTCCTCCAGCCTGACCTGAAGGAAACACTGTCTTACACCCATGCTTTTTAGCAAGCCTCTAGCTTCACTAAATATCTCAACTGGCTTTTTGTTCATGCTAATGCACCATGAGCTGTAGATATTTTATTACAGGTAGTTATATACATTGCTGACAATTTACACAGCACTTTACATACTGCTCCTTGACCCTGACCTCGAGGAACTTACAATCTAAGGTCCCTTCCTTGCATGTACAGTCACTGGACACCTGTTTAATTGCTTGGTGACACAAATTGCTAATCCACCAATCACATGGCAGCAACTCAATGCATTTAGGCATCTAGATGTAGTGAAGACGACATGCTGAAGTTCAATCCGAGCATGAGCAAGGGGAAGAAAGGAGATTTAAGTGGCTTTGAACGTAGCATGGTTATTGGTGCCAGATGGGCTGGTCTGAGTATTTCAAAAACTGCTGATTTACTGGGATTTTCATGCACAACCCTCTCTAGGGTTTACAGAGAATGGTCCAAAAAAGAGAAAATATCCACTGAGCGGCAGTTGTGTGGAAGAAAATGCCTTGTTAATGTCGGAGGAGAATGGGCAGACTGGTTCAATATGATAGACAACAGTAACTCATGTCAATATGGTCCAAAAGCTCAGAGGAATGTTTCCAACACCTTGTTGAATCTATGCCACGAAGAATTAGAGCAGTTCTGAAGGCAAAGGGGGTCCAACCCGGTACTAGCAAGGTGTACCTAATAAAATGGCTGGTGAGTGTATACATACACCTACTAAGGCATGGAGTTTGGAGGTTTAGAGGACACCCATGCAAGCATTGGGGGAACATGCAGATGGTGTCCTGGTTGGAATTTGAACCAGGGACCTTAGTGCTGGAAAGCAAATTGCTAAACCGCGGTGCTGTCCATGTAATGCATAAAATATGGCTGCCTCCGTGTACCTCTTTGTGTAGACCAGAGCTTGCTTGGTGTATTTTTCACAGGAGACTGACCCTGATTAATACTGGAAGTGGCTCATGTTGAATTTATTTTTCTGGCAGTAAGTGGAGAGCTGCATATAAAGTATCATCTATTGGCTCCCCTGGAAGGAAGATGATTGTGGATTCCTGGCATTCTCTTACATCTGTGGAAGCACTTCAGATAAACAGAAACTTCTCAAATTGTCACTTCTGCTAAACAAAATGTCTCCAGTTGAAATAAGTTTGTTGCAGTTTGTACAAGGATTCCTACCACGCCACTGAACACACGAGTTTGTCAGCAAAGAAGAGTTAAATGCACATACAGGGCCTCACTGCAAAGCACAATGGCCACCTTTAGCGTGGTCGGAGTTTGCCCTCAAATGCCGTACACAACACAGGATGTGCTGTATTGATGTACATTGTCAGATACAGTACAGAACTGTATGCGTGAATAAATTCCTGGCATGTCACTATACACAGCACCTAAAATATTTTTTAAAAGCTGAAAAAAAACATCCATGAGCTCTAGTCCAATGCCTAACCTGAGATGATGTCAAGTCTGCTGCCAGCAAGAGGAAGCATTTCCTCAGTCTTCTCTTCCCCAGTGTCCATACAAAGAATTGCAATATAAAGTCACAAGGAAAGAGGCTACAGCAGGGACTGATCTGTGTCTAACATTTTGTCAACACAGATGAGAACAGCATAGGCGTCTCATGAGCAAGCATCTCATCCCAGGAAGTATATGATCACCTTGGATTATGCCTGATCAAAGATGGTGCCAAATCTGGTTCTCTTCTACAGAGAAGAGCAGATGAAGGCATTGTCAGGGGGAGTACAGGGAACTTTGTACGAGGTTATAAATACATATATAAAGCCGATCTAATCCTGAAATATGTATTAAATTGCAGCTTACTAGCCCTTAGATGTAATGGCTGCATTACTTTTCTTTAGCAGACTATTTTTCACTTGATGAGCCCGCCAATAGCCCCCCAAATGCGAAGATAACTCATTCACCATTCTGTATCGGGATAGGAGAAACAAGATGGGGTTATAGATGTCCACCCTTCTCCTATAGTCGTGACATAGTGGCATGATTCTGTAGTCATCACAGAAAGATGAGAACAGTTTCCCTGGTGCCCTTTGGTATATGATGTGCGTCCCTCAGACCTCCGCAGTCTGCGGTGGGAACATTGTTTTAGGCTAGTAGCATTGATCTCTACAAGCCTCGTGACATGTTCCTGGCTTCATATTGTCTACTATCCCCAGCCAAACATTTAGCATGTCCACACTCTGCGACCCTCCTTTCCTCGATTTTAGATCTGCAGTTTGACAGTCTTCTAAAGCATTACATATATTGAACATTGTGTGGCCCTTTGATGGCAAGAGCCGTATTTTTGGGGCCCCCTTTAGCTCATAAAGGTATTTTATTTTTTCTACATCTGAAAAATAACCAAACCCTTTTAATGGTATATTTAAGAGACGTGTGGGCTTTTTTTTTTTTCCAAATTGTACTTACCTAGGTGGATGCAGCACCAGTCCAATGCTGTATCTGTCCCCGCTGGCTCAAAGTGTGAGAAACCAGCAATCACATGACCACTGATCGCTGAGTTCTCACCGACGCTGAATGAACTGCACTCCTGTGATCTACAGCACAAGTACAGCCAAAAGAGCTTTCGCTGTACGTCTCCTTTAACAGGTCAAAAAGGACCAAATAAAATGAAATTGGGTTATGTACACTTCAACATAGAAAACAAAATCTAGTGTTAGGTCCGCTTTAATGGAAATGTATGGGCAGAGGAAGTGCAGCGCACAACAAAATATGCACTTTAATGCACGTGCATGTGTAAATGGGCTCTTTAAAGAACTCTGCTGCATAAAATCTATCTCCTGGCGGCACACTCCAACCATGAGGAGCTAGCACACTTGGCACTCCAAACCAGCTCACCTACAGTGTGTTCTGACTCTGCTCTTCCTCACCCTGTAGCAGCAGAAGCCCACTGTACATGCTCAAGTTTGGGTTCGGGCTGATCACCCCAGTGAGAATTTTTTAACAGGCTTTGGGGGATGTCCCTCGGCAGGCTTTGGGGGATGCCCCTTGGCAGGCTTTGGGGGATGTCCCTTGTGGTCTAAAATGGAAAGGCTTACATGTGCAGAATGGAAAAATTTTGTTTCATTTCAGATCAATTCATGAAGTTATTAATTTTTGTTTTGTTACAGTCATAATTAAATTCATTTCATTTAGTTTTCGACCAGAAGCAAATTTTTCTAATGGATTCTTAAGAATTCAAATCGAAAATATCTGTATTCATTGAGAAGAATCGCTGGTTCTTTTGTATCCGAAATTTGAATTTCAGAAGACTGTTATATTCTTTCTAATCTGTTCTGTTTTTTTTTTATTTTATTCTTTTTTTTATTCTATTTTCAATTATATTCTTTTCAAAATTCTAATTTTGGAAAAACGCTATATTCTAATACAGTGGTTCTCAACCTTCCTAATGCCGTGACCCTTTAATACAGTTCCTCATGTTGTGGTAACCCCCAACCATAAAATTATTTACCCAGTAATTATAATTCATGAATGTCGTTTTACCTCCAACACTGCTGCTTTCAACACAGCAGCTGCTTTCTACACAGTAGCTGCTCTTTACACATCGGAACTGTGTTTTCTGATGGTCTTAGGGGACCCCTGTGAAAGGGTTGTTCGACCCCCAAAGGGGTCGCGACCCACAGGTTGTGAACCACTGTTCTAATACATTCTTTAAAGGAAATCTGCAATAGTCAGCAATATGTTTAAATTTCAAATCTGTTTTCGAATTTAATTTCGTTTTCTAATTCGGTTTGAACTTTTTGTGTCTTTATGTCGGACTCGTTTATAGTTCAATACTATTGCAATTCAGAAATTTGGGTACATCTGAATCTCTGAATTTTGATTTCGAACAAAATGAACCACACATGTCTAGTAAGGCTTTTAAACTAAGGACAGTGTTACAATACTGCACACTGGGGCCCCTAGACTATCTATTTTCTTGAAGAGCTGAACTTGGCTTTTATGAATACCTTAGCCTGGAGTTCTCCTCTTATTGGTAACTTGCATGATGCTGTTCAGAATCTTCAGCTGCCAGTTCTGATTTTTGCCCACCATAGACCTGAACAGCAGCACGTGGGGACATTGCAGCATGCCACGGCAGCTCGGGGGAAATGTAGTTTTTGTTTGAAGTGAGGTTTGCATCCTGCCTCACTAGTGTTTAACGCCACCAGCAACAAAGTGAGATTTCATCCTTTGAGTACAGATCACAGAGCATTTGAGGATAATGGGAAACCACAGTGCTGCTAATAATACACTCGCAGAGCTGATTGTGTCTGACGCTTGTTTGCAAATAAGAACATGTCAACATGTTGCAGCCATTTGAGCCCAGTTAGTGTTGGGATTGTGTTCAGCGGGGGGCAGCGAGCAGATTACTTCACTCCGACTTTTTTTCCTTTCGTTTGGAATGTGAAATGCTGCAGTTATGTAACACATGAGTTCCCACTGTTTGCAGAGCATTATGGGCCCCCGGGGCTGGAGTGTCTCATAAAATTATTGAGACGCTTCACAAGTGCCATGCATAGAAAGGAGGCTTGTGGCGCTGCACTCAGGGACTAAATCACCATTGTATAATGTCTTCCGGAGGGATGGAAATGTAATTCAAATGTATGCTGAAGTTCCCTGAAGCTGAGTAATGTTGGAAGATTTCACAAGCAAGGGCTCGAGCTGAAGAAAGTGGCTTATTTAAAGTGGATATAATCAGGAGTGTGTCCTCCAGGCTTTCTCTTTTTTTTTTTTTTTTCCCCCCTCTGCTCCCCCTTCCCACCCTTTCTTTTCCTTCCGACTCTCTTTTCTCTTTCTTGCTCTTCCACTCACTCTCCTGCTTGTGCTTGCGGTCTCCCCTGATCGCTCTTGCATGCTTTCCCTTCCCCCTGCTCTCTTGCATGCTTTCCCTCTACCCCCCTTCTAGCTTATGGGTGCTCTTTCCCTCCCCCCACTCGCTCTTCCGCGCTCTTTCCCTCCCCCCACTCGCTCTTCCGCGCTCTTTCCCTCCCCCCACTCGCTCTTCCGCGCTCTTTCCCTCCCCCCGCTCGCTCTTGTGTGCTCTCTTTCCCTCCTTCCCTTCCCCTCGCTTGCTCTTGCGTGCTCTTTCCTTCCCTTGCTTGCTCTTGCGTGCTCTTTCCTTCCCTCCCAATCGCTCTTGCGTGCCCTTTCCCTCCCCCTCACTCGCTCTTGCGTGCTCTCTCCCTCCGCCCGCTCGCTCTTGCGTGCTCTCTCCCTCCGCCCGCTCGCTCTTGCGTGCTCTCTCCCTCCGCCCGCTCGCTCTTGCGTGCTCTCTCCCTCCGCCCGCTCGCTCTTGCGTGCTCTCTCCCTCCGCCCGCTCGCTCTTGCGTGCTCTCTCCCTCCGCCCGCTCGCTCTTGCGTGCTCTCTCCCTCTGCCCGCTCGCTCTTGCGTGCTCTCTCCCTCTGCCCGCTCGCTCTTGCGTGCTCTCTCCCTCCGCCCGCTCGCTCTTGCGTGCTCTCTCCCTCCGCCCGCTCGCTCTTGCGTGCTCTCTCCCTCCGCCCGCTCGCTCTTGCGTGCTCTCTCCCTCCGCCCGCTCGCTCTTGCGTGCTCTCTCCCTCCGCCCGCTCGCTCTTGCGTGCACTCTCCCTCCGCCCGCTCGCTCTTGCGTGCTCTCTTTTCCTCTTTCCCTCCGCCCGCTCGCGCGTGCTCTCTTTTCCTCTTTCCCTCCGCCCGCTCGCTCTTGCGTGTTCTCTTTCCCTCCGCTCGCTCTTGCGTGTTCTCTTTCCCTCCGCTCGCTCTTGCGCGCTCTCTTTCCCTCCGCCTTGCTCTTGCGTGCTCTTTCCCACCCCCCCGCTCGCTCTTGCGCGCTCTCTTTCCCTCCGCCCCGCTCGCTCTTGCGCGCTCTCTTTCCCTCCGCCCCGCTCGCTCTTGCGCGCTCTCTTTCCCTCCGCTCGCTCTTGCGCGCTCTCTTTCCCTCCGCTCGCTCTTGCGCGCTCTCTTTCCCCCCGCTCGCTCTTGCGCGCTCTCTTTCCCTCCGCTCGCTCTTGCGCGCTCTCTTTCCCTCCGCTCGCTCTTGCGCGCTCTCTTTCCCTCCGCTCGCTCTTGCGCGCTCTCTTTCCCTCCGCTCGCTCTTGCGCGCTCTCTTTCCCTCCGCTCGCTCTTGCGCGCGCTCTTTCCCTCCGCTCGCTCTTGCGCGCGCTCTTTCCCTCCGCTCGCTCTTGCGCGCGCTCTTTCCCTCCGCTCGCTCTTGCGCGATCTCTCTCTCCCCCCGCTCGCTCTTGCGCGATCTCTCTCTCCCCCCGCTCGCTCTTGCGCGATCTCTCTCTCCCCCCGCTCGCTCTTGCGCGATCTCTCTCTCCCCCCCGCTCGCTCTTGCGCGATCTCTCTCTCCCCCCCGCTCGCTCTTGCGCGATCTCTCTCTCCCCCCCGCTCGCTCTTGCGCGATCTCTCTCCCCCCGCTCGCTCTTGCGCGATCTCTCTCCCCCCGCGCTCGCTCTTGCGTGATCTTTCTCGCCCCCCCTCCCCCTGGTTGCTCTTGTGTGCTTGCTCACCATCGCTCTTAATCTTTTTTTTTTTTTTTTTTTTTTCCGCTGCTGTTCTCTTTCCCCTTAAAATTGAAAGTGACTTTGTGTCCAGGTCAGGCTCAGAGACCAGTAGTTATAGCCATAGAGAGGGTCCGACTAACCAGCTGGATAAATACAGAAGCAGGTCACCCTGGCGGATGACACAAGCTTAACAAAGGCGCAGAGTCTAACCACTAACCGGTGTTCACCAGAGCTCCTGATGGTGGAGATGGGTCATGCTGCGTGTTAGTACCAGGTTGTCGTGGTCCTTAGGATTGCCCAACAAAGATGTGAGCAAGCTGGGGTCCAGTAGCGGTTATAGTTTGTAGAGATAAAGCAGACGTGTAGTCAGTAAACAGGCCAACGCTTGGTAACAAGTGTTTGCAGGTTGGAATCAAGCAGAAGTGTAGTCGAGGAATAAGCCAAAGGTCTGTAATAAATGGTAGCGGAGATCTGGACGGCAGAAAGAATGACAACAGCAAGATGTTGGCTGGAGAGAGCACAATAATCTGGCAAACGGGAATTGCAAAGGCATGGCTAAAATAGAAAGTTCATGGGAGGAGCAAAAGGTTCAAAGTGCAGAAGAAACAAGGTTCAAGGCAAGATCATTCAAGAAATTGTCCAGGGAGCTTGTCCAGCATCCCGAGTGGCTAGGCAAGAAGAAACATTACCAAGCACAGCAGAGGTTGCAGGTTCAGACTCGGGTCCTGACACTCTGTCACAGGGATTAACAACCCTAGAAGAGATTTCCATCTCTACTTACCCTTCTATTAGCCTTTGTCTTGAAATGCCACCACTTCACTGCTCCCTGGCTTCTGCTGGTATTTTTTACCCTTCCAGGTTGGTCATCTTCACTACCTCTTTCCTTCCTGCTGCTGGTTCTACCTGCCCTACTGACTTGTATGTCCTCTAGTAATGTACGAGCCAGCGGGAGAAACCAATGTGGGTGGCAGGAGGAGCAGCTATTCAAACCCACAGAAGTGAAGAATACCTGCAGGAGCCGAATAGTAAAGTGGCAGTGTTTTTGTTATAAAAGTCTAGCACTGTAAAATATGCCCATCAATACTTGTCTTTCTGTTGGCCTGTCTCTTCAGATCCTCTTGTGCCAGGGTCATGTTTGAAAACTAGCCTGACGGAGCTCTGCCGTTGCAGCATCTGCAGAGAATTGTTTGCTCAGTTTGCCTGTTTTACTATCTAACTGAAGCTCAGCTCCCCCCTCCCAGCAGTGAGTTGGCAGCCTGCCACCCTTCTAATGTATAATGTAGATGCAGAACGATATGCACAGAAAGAGGTAGAGAGAAAAGTGCTGAATCTAGAATTGAACCCCTTTTCTGCTTATGTTGTGAAGATTGAGGAGAAGTCTCCAGTGCCTGCAGTTAGAGGTCAGTAAAAGCCTACTTTAAAGCCTAACTCCAGTTACAGAGGTCAGTAAGAGCCTACTTTAAGGCCTAACTCCAAGCAGTTGGACTGTGCCCGCACTGCACAGGTTAACTGCTCTTTTTTTGTTTTTTTTTTCTTGGGGAGAGGGGAGCAGCACCCCTGCACTCCAGCGGTCTTGAGTAGTGGACTGTTCCTGACTTCATCAAACCCAGAGCAGGCTCCAGTGGGGGAGTGCTGTATTCCAAAGATCAAAGGATCAAATGAGTATAGGCTTTCTGTTTACCCCTCGAAAAAATTGGCTGCTGATTTGTGCCCTGAGTTGGGCTTTAAAGCCTGTTACTGCTTGTATAGAATCTATACATATTTCAAAGTCCATAGCCAGCCACCGTTCTGCGTGTGTGTGTGTGTGTGTGTGTGTGTGTGTGTGTGTGTGTGTCCATCTCCCAAAATCCTTAAAAGCTGGGAAACTTCAGGTGTTCAAGGATAATTAGGACCACCAGAGAGATGAGTATTCTCTTGGTTGACTGACTAAAGGTTAACTGTCTTTTTTTTTTTTTTTAAATTCTATTTTACACTGGTATACATATAGTAAAAGAATACATTATACAGTTTGTATACATATAGTAATAGTTGTAACAAATAAACATTGTTCTGGGCAAAGGATTTGCAAAGCACTGCAAGTTATCTAAAGGGCAGCCCCCCCATAGGTTTGTGTTTTTGTTTTTTGTTTTTTTTTAAGGATGGATTTGTCTGACTTTAAACTGAGCCCCCTGATAAGGGATGAGTTACTGGAAGTTGTTTAGTTGTTTCACCTTGAGCTACTGAGGTCTGTAAACAGGATGTAAAGGGGAAAATAATGCGGGAAAAGAGCTGCCAGCTTTACTACCATGCTAAAAAAAAAATGAACATATTGATGTGTACATTTTTAATTTTTTTTATAATCATTAAGAAAATTATATATAAAAACACACTACTTTCCCTTTTTAAGAAAGCATTTTGTTTTGGCTTGCAGTATTTCAGTATTTTGCCCCCCTTTTTGCCCTTCTGATTAATTAACACCATATATTCCTGAGATGTCCACTGGTATCACATTGTACATACTGCTCCTGGCATCACTTATAGTTTGGGAATCGGCAGTGAGCTGAGCTGTCTTGATCTATGGACTTCAAGTGATAAATCTCTCCTGTTACAAAGTCACTGGAGTTTTCTCTTTCAGCCACAATTATGGATGACAAAACATTCCCAGCACCTTCATACCAGCGTGCCAGTTTATAACTTTATTACAAGTGATGGGTTTGTGCGGAGGCCCTGTGGTGATTATACAGCAGGTTTTGTGTGAGAGGAACAGCAGATCCATGGTCGGTGATTGCAGCTCCTGTGCCTGTGATTTGACAGATGTAGTTTCTGTGTTTTTTGTTTGTTTTATTCTGTCGCTGGTTTATAGATGGATGCTAATTCACCAGTTAACTGTGCTATGTGCGGTGAGACCAAATATAACATCTCATCAGTGTCTGATGTTGATTGGTTCTGTGACTTTTGCATTAGGCTGTGTAAGTTGCATTTATATGACCAGGTCTTTTCTTACAAAATATGAAAGTTAAAGTACTATTAAAACTAAAAATAAACATTTGTAAACTATTTATTATTATTATTAGTATTATTATTATTAAGGATTTATATAGTGCCAACAGTTTGTGCAATGCTTTACAATATAAAGGGAGTCTATACATCAATTCAAATCCCTCCAATGGCTTCCGATTGCCCAACACATAAAATTCTAAATATTAACATTGACGTACAAAGCTATCTATAACACTGCCCCAAACTACATCACCGACCTGATATCCATCTACCACCCAAAACACACTCTCCGCTCCTCACAAGACCTTCTACTCTCCAGTCCCCTGATCTCCTCCTCCCATGCCCGTCTCCAGGGCTTCCCCCATCCTCTGGAACTCACTACCCCAATCCGTCAGACTGTCACTTTCCCTCCTCACCTTCAGGCACACCCTGAAAACCCATCTCTTCAGAGAAGCCTACCCCGCCCTCACCTAATCGCTGATCTCCTCCGCTCTTCCCACCTCTCCATCCCCCACAGCTATTTCCTCCTATACCACTCTCCTCTCCCTCCTAGATTGTAAGCTCCAAGGAGCAGGGCCCTCGAACCCCTCGTGTATCGCATTGTTACTGAACTGTCTCCCATTCTAATGTACAGCGCTGAGCAAACTTTTGGCGCTATATAAATACTGTATAATACAAGAATTTGGAGGGCCCTGATCCTGGCAGCTTACAAACTAATAAGGAGGGGCTAGTTAATAACTGTGGGGGATGAACTGATGGGAGAAATAAAGATTCAGTTGTTAGCCGTAGGCAGGATAGGCTTCCCTGAAGAAGCAAGTTTTCAGGGATCGCCGAAGGTGGACAGTGTAGGTGATAGCCGGACAGATTGGGTTGGGAGTTCGAGGATGGGAGTGGCTCTGAATCAGTCTTGGAGACAAGCATGAGAGGAGGAGACTAGGGAGCTAGAGAGCGGGTGGTCTTGGGAGGAGCAGAGAAGACGGTTTGGTTGATATTTGGACACAAGATTGGTGATGTAGCTGGGGGCAGAGTTGTGGATGGCTTTGTATGTTATTTTGAATTGTATTCGTTGGGCAATGGGAAGCTAGTGGAGGGATTGGCAGAGAGGGATGGCCAACACTGAGCTGTTGATAAGGTGGATGAGTCTGGCAGCAGTAGTCATGATAAACTAAAGGATAGCCTGCAAAAAGGTAGGCCTACGAGGAGGGAGATACAATAGTCAAGGAGAGAAATAGCGAGTGAATAACTTGCTTAGTGATTTCAATGGTTAAAAAGGGGCATATTTTGGAGATGTTATGGAGGTGAAGTCTACAAGATTTGTCGGGGGATTGGGAAGGGGCATGAGGAATACTATGAGTTGAAGATAATTTTAAAGGTTAAATTTGAAGAAAAAAAAAAGTTCTACTTACCTGCTCTGTGCAGTGGTTTTTAACAAAGCAGCCCCTATCCTCCTTTTGGGTCCCTCCCGCCTGGCAGTCCTGGCTCCTCCACCCTGCCAAGTTCCCCCAATAGCAAACCTCTTGCTATGGGGGCAGTTGAGCAGGCAGACTCCCGAGCCATGTTCCTGTAAATGAACATTGTTCACTTAAAGGGCAGCTTGGCCCCAACCCTGCTCTCTTCTCATTGGCTCACTGGCTGTGGTTGGCAGGAGCCAACGGCTTCCGCTGCTATGTGAGCTAATGAGAGAGAGGCCTGGGACAGATCTGGCTATCATGCACGTGCAGATTGAGTTTGAGGAAGTTGTGTGACATCAATGCTGATATGTCCATTAATTAAGTTAGTAATGCGAAAGGGGACTGAAAAAGTAAGGTGAGGACTTTAGAGATGGGTTTGGGTGCCATCAGCATAGAGGTATTACTGGAAGCTGTGGGAGTTTATCAAGTTACTAAGGGAGGAGGTGTAGATGGAGAAGAGGAGGTGCCTGTAGACAAAACCTTGGGGGACCCCTACAGAAAAGTGGAGAGGAGGAGACAGTTGTAGGTAGCACTGAAGGATTGCTAAGAGCCATGAAGAGATTGATACTGTTGACCATCCCCTTCTCAAAATACTCCAAAGGCCACAGAGGAGTCTAGTTCTATGAGTATGCATTAGTGGACATTGGTTTTAGCAGTTAGTAAATCATTAGTGCATTCTAGTAGAGCAATTTCAGTGGAGTGAGCGAAAGCCAGAGTGTAGAGGTCACTGTGGTTGTTGTCAGGGAGGTAGGAGCTCAGACTGTTGTAGACTAAGTGTTCTAAAAGTTTAGAGGTAAACGGGAGCACGGAGATGAGTCTTAAGTTGTTCAGGTTGATGGGGTCCAGCGAGGGCTTTTTAAGTATGGGAGTGATCTGTGCATGTTTTAGAAGGGACGGTGCCAGTAGAGAGGCACAAATTGAAGATGTGAGTAAGGGGGCATAGAATAGAGGAAGGGAGTGACCTTAGTAGTTGTGAGGGACCGTTGTCCAATGGACAGGTGGTAAGGCGAGCTTTTAAGAAAAGTTCAGTGACCTCTTCGGTAGTAGCAAAGTCAAAAGAAGAAAGTATTAAATGTGGTTTTGTACAGGGTATGTTAAGTGGGATAGATATCTGTGCTGTGGAGATGCCCCTGTAAATTGCATCAGTTTTGTTTTTGAAGTGATCGGCAATCTTGTAAGGAGTGGGTGAGTTACTGGGTGGAGGTAGGTGGAGAAAGTAGGGAGTTTAAAAGTGAAGAAGAGATGAGGACTGACACAATTTAGAGCCCAACTGTCAATGCTTCTACTCTCTAAGTGCTGCTTCCCTGAACTTCCTGTCGTCACAGGAAAGAATTGAGCGGATGGTGTAGTCTACAGTCTGTTGGCTTGAAAAAGGTAGGGAAGAGGATGGAGGAGCAGGGGAGTGCCTTGCCATCCTAGGCAATGGGGCTGTGTGTGATTCATGAACACAGTGTACAAGACACCGTTCTAGTCTCTGCACCCCAGGATTCCCTCATTTTGGAGGGATTTCCTCTCCCTTCCTGTTTGGCTATGGGACAGGAAGTGATGGGAATTCTTCCCAATGGGACACAGATGGCAAAAAACTGACAGTGGTTTTAACCCTCCCTTACGCTATCCCAGATGAGGAAAAAAAAATTTGCCTTTGTACTTTTAAAAGATGAAGAAGCTGCATATCCAGCAAGTAATTAAATTACCTGCTGAACTGAGGGTTTAATATTTTAAAAACTACTTTTGAAATAAAACATCTAATCTCTCACTGGCATTAGAGTGATTTGTAAAGGGAAAAAACATTTTTTTTTAAATAACATCCCTATACTTACCTGCTCTTTGAAATGGAATTGCACCGCGTGACCCCAAACCTCCTCCTCTCAGGTCCCCCTGTCCCTTAATCTCTGTCTAGTGCTCCTATGGGAAGCAGCTGCCCATGGGGGCACTTGTGTGTGCCCTGCTGCTGCATCCATTAACAGACAACGGGACTCGGCCCCGCCCCCTGCTCCCTCGTCACTGGCTTTGATTGACCACACAGTGGCTTCCGGTGCCCCAGCAAATCCATTGAGACATGGAAGTGGGGATCGAATGAGGGCTCAGGTAATTAAAATGTGTGTGTGGGGGGGTTGCAAAACTGGTGCCTAAACATTTTTTTACCTTAATGCAAGGAATGCATTAGGGTAAAAACTGTTTGGGCTTTAGAACCACTTTAACACAGCAGTTTGTTTTTCTGTAACCCCCCGTCAGTGTTTTTACCTTTTGCTCCTGCCAGTATATCTATTTTAAAAATGAAACCCTACCATTACATATGATTTTGTGTACACTGAAAATAGGCAGCGAGTTCACACTGAGCGATCTTACAGAAGAACTTCATTAAAATAGTCAGGGGCTGCTTAGCAACCAGCAACTGTTGAGATAATGAACACTTTGGAGAGAAGAATGTAATGTCAAATATAGAGATGCCCAATACTGATTAATGTCAAATATAGAGATGTACGAGTGCTATAAATAATATCGATACCTTAACCGATACTTTGCGCTGCAATTTGCATTCATTAACGCAAATTGCACTGCAAAGATTAGTATGCGATTTGAACAGGATTGCGATTTCTGTCCAAATTGCATGCGGTTTCCCCACTGGTCCTGTGTGAATCCAGGCTTGTCATACCCCGCTTTCACACAGGAGCGGTGCGGAAAACCTCCCAATCAGATGCCGTCTAGCCCGGACTGTCATGGCTGCAAGGAGAGGAGAGAAAACGGCAGAGATTTCAAATCCCTGCCACTTTCTCTCCTCTCCTTCCACCGAGACTCAGCATGGGATGCCTGCAGGGAGGTTTCCCGCACCGCTCCTGTGTGAAGTCGGGCTAGGAGAAACCTGGATTCACACAGGAACAGTGGGGAAATCGCATGTTATTCTTTGCAGGCAATTTGGGTCCATTAACGCAAAGTATCGGTGCTTGGTATTGGCGAGTACTTGACCGAAAGTGTAGGTACACGTACTTGCCGATTTCGAAAAAAAAATAAAATGCTGATCAGTGCATCCCTAGTAAAATATGGTGTAGCAGTCTGTGACGTAGCGGGGTGTTGCATATACTATATTGTACAAGTGTTTGATGCAGGCTGCTAAAGCGAACACAAGATGGCAGTGTCCTGCAGAACAGCGGCATTCACACTCTCTATACAACAGCCCCATGGAATTTGTATGCTGAGCCGCAGGACTTGACTAGGGAGCAGTGCAGTAAGAACTACACTTCCCAGAGGAGCTGGCGTGTGAGCAGAGAGATGCGGCAACTACAGGCAAAGTGACATACCCGTACGTCGCTCTGGCTGTACTAACACAGGACACAGCGGAATGAAGATTCCGGTGAATGGGAACCAGTGATCATGTGATCGCTATGTAAGCAAAGCTGTTATGAATCAATCTCATCCATAACAGCTCTGCTACTCTTCCTAGCGAGCTGTGATTGGCCCACAGCTGTCACATGATACATAGAGCCAATCCCAGCACCCTGTACCATGTGACCAGCTCCAGACAATCACAGATCACTATTCCTGAGCTGTCAAAACTTAACTCATGACAGTTCATAAATGAGTTTGGTTCTGACAGCAAGTATTACATTGCAGGAGAAATGATCTGAAGTGTAGAAAGAAAAAAAAAAAAAACCCTGATCACCACCCCCCCCTCCACAGTAGTACAATGTTACTATGGTAACATTGTACTATTCTGATAAGTGTTTTTTTTTAAATGTTTAAAAAAAAAATAAAAAATAACATTTCATTTAATTTTTCTTGTTCAGCTACTTGCCAACGGCTTACCTGCATCTTGGCAAATCGATGTAATCTTGTGCTGCTTCCTATTTTGGGGTGTGAACGCACCTGCCCCCAAAAACCCCCCCCCCCCCCACCTGTCGGTTCAGGGAGAGAAGTAAGCACTGCGTAAAAGCACCACTACATTTTACACACACGTTATATTAGCACAATTAACCCTATGATCGCCCAACCAGTGCCATTAGTACAGTGTCAATATATAGAATTTTTTACTGATCACTGCATTCCTGCCACTAACAATATCAGATAACCTCAAGGTCAGTTAGCATTCGGTTACCCACACACTATCGCCCTCACGCTATAGGTCGCTAATCACCGCCATTACTAGTTTAGTGTTTTTACGGATCAAGATATTGATCACGTACAGAACTATACTAGTGCCTCTTTTGTATATTGTCCCCAAAAATGCAGGATCAGCCCTGTTCGCTGCCAGCACTAGCGTTTTATCCCCTCCGCTTTTTTTCACGGAAGATTTGTACCACTTGATTGTGGGCCAAGGAAATTTATACACTCAACAATACATGGCCATGTAAATAAGTAGTGCAGCGCTATAAGGAAATCACAATATAAGTAAAACACAATATAAGTAAAATGTATATACATCATTAAATATACAGTTCATTAGGTGATTTGAAGTGACTTGAGGTGCTCTCATGTAACTGTATCCTCCTATGGGTAAGGTGCTGTGATATTATGTGCGGAAAGAATGCGCACTCACCAGAACACGCAATTTAATGAGCGTTTATGTATATTTCCTGATGTCATCTGCCAATCTGGATAGTATCTACAATCCGGTGAACTCCCTCCTATGGTCCTGGATGTTGTTGATAGGGGTTGTTTGTACTATCCTGGCATTTTAGAGCCTCCGAAACATAGGTAGTGGGGAAGTGATATGAGGAAATATGCTTTTTGAAAGCCTGGAGGTGGTCATGAGATTTTGGGGCTTGTGTGTAGCTAGGCTGCCAAAGAGTCTCACATTTGGTATCCCCATACTTGGAAGCAGTAGGAGAATGTGTTTTGGGGTGTTATTCCATATATCCCTATGACATACATGAGCAATATATCATTAGAATGACGTGTGTAAAAAAAAAAAAAAAAAAAAAAGTCATATTCAAACAAATTTGTGGCAAAAAATAAAATGTTCCATGGACTCAACATGCCTCTCTGTAAAATCCTTGGGTTGTCTACTTTCCAAAAAGGGGTCATTTTGGGGGGGAAAGTTGTACTGCCCTGGCATTTTAGCACCTCCAGAAATGTGATGGGGAGTCAAAGTAAAAGCTATGTAAATTCCAATATATATACCTTAGTTTGTAGACGCTATAACTTTCACACAAACCAATTAATATACATGTATTGAGTTTTTGCTTTTACCAAAGACATGTAGCAGAATACATTTTAGCCTAAATTTATACCTAACTTTGAGTTTATTGGATATTTTTTATAACCAAAAGTGAAAAATATAGTTTTTTTTCTAAATTTGCGGCATTTTTTTTGTTTATAGCACAAAAATTAAAACCTGCAGGGATGAGCAATAACAATACCACCAAAAGAAAACTCTATTTGTGTGGGGGAAAAAAAGGACGGAAATTTCATTTTGGTATAGCATTGCATGACCACACAATTACCAGCTGAAATAGCGCAGTGCCAAACAGCAAAAAATGGCCTGGTCAGGAAGGGGGTAAATCCTCTGGAGGGCAAGTGGTTAAAGCTGACACAAGTAATAACTGCCTCTGCACATGCCAATTCTGTTTATGATGTGTAACCAAGCTACATTGAAGTTTTCTCTAAACCTCTTACTAGTTTACTCCAATCAGTGTGTCTACTTTTTGGTGGTGATTCATTCCGGTTAAGAGTGTACTGTGGTGTCAGCAGGGGCTGGGCTTTCAGAGAGGGGTCCAGAGCAACAGGGAGTCTGAAAATCTAGCAACTCCTAAGGTGGTAGTGCTACATGCAGGGGCGGACTGACAACTCATGGGGCCCCCTGGCAATAGGGGATCATGGGGCCCCTGTGTCCTTGCCCAAACTCAAAAAAGCCTGTGACAAAGGTACCAGGGGCATCTCATGGGGCCCCCTACTGACCCCGGACCCTCAGGCAGTGCCCGAGTTACCAAATGGTCAGTCCGCCCCTGGCTACGTGTATATACTGTGAGCCACACAGGACATAGTTGCCAACAATTCTTAAAAGTTCCAGGGACACCTTTTTTGCTGTGCATTCAACAAGCCATTATAGTATGTACTTTGTATGTTGAACATTCACTTAACCACAGAAGGTATGATGGTATATGTAGGAAATGTGTTTGGATTGTATGACAGTGGGTAATATGTATAGAAGAGGAGCGGCAATAATTGCATGTAAAAATCCGACCTACTGGTTTGACCCAGATTGATCGACTTGGGTACAATCAGTATACCCATAGATGGTTTGAATCTCAGTCTGTCCCTGCTGGATCGGCTGAGATTCGAACCATTTTTGTCCAACTTTAGACAACTGAAGCATAGGGGAGAAGACCCTGTGGGGACTGGTCTAGCAGTGTGGAGGGTCAGCTAAGTAAATTCTTTGTCTCCCCCCTAGACCTAAAAGTGCATATAATCCTTGCAGTGGGGGTGCACCCCAGAGTTTGGCTTTAAGATAGTTTGCCATATTGAATACTTTGAGCCTCCACAAAGACTAAACACAAATATTCTGAATTTAATAGGAAGCTGGCTGTAGTAAACCTCAGAATTGCCAGGGCTTCCTGGAGTGTTAGAAAGCAACCTCAATGCCTTCCCAATGATGTTTTTAGTCTGTTCCTCTTTACTTATGGTCTCCTTGTGACGATTTGGTGACCTAAACCACAAATGTGTGCATGGGTGAGAATGAATACTGAGCTTTGTGTGTCTTTTATTTCCAGGTACTAAATGAAGCAGTGGGTGCACTGATGTATCACACGATCACTTTAACACGAGAAGACTTGGAGAAGTTCAAGGCTCTTCGAATAATCGTCCGAATCGGAAGTGGGTTTGACAACATCGACATAAAGTCTGCTGGAGATTTAGGTATATTTTTCGTTGGATCAGATGTAAAATTGTGTGATGGAAATATCTGTGTTGATCAAAGCGGCCAATTTGCTTTGATCTGTCCTATTGCAGTTCAGGTTAAAAAATGAAAAATACGGTTTGATTGCTATAAGTAGCATGTTTTCCTTTCAGGGGCCCATTCACACCTTCTTCCCCTTTTTTCCTTTTCCACATAACATTTAATGCGACATGTTCAGAATTCGCCCATCTATACTTGCCTTTCTGGTGGCCCATCTCTTGGATTGCCGTCACTTCACTGTTCCCCGACTTCTGCAGGTATTTTTTTTTTTTTTACTCCTCTGGGTTGATCAAATACCTGCTTTCCCTGCCGCTTGCCCTGGTTTTGGATATGTGAGCAGTGAGGCATGGCTGTTCATGCAACCACAAGTGTAGAATACCTGCAGCAGCTGGGGAGTAGTGGTGCGGCTCCAAATAGTAGACATACATGCAGTACCTGCATCTTTGAATGTGCTGCCTACGCACCAGACTACAAAACTTTTTTCTTTTTTTTTCAATTCAGCATTCCATAACACACTATATTATATTGCTTTGTGTTGGGGTGCACATCTATGCAAAATAAATTGCATCACAGTGCATTAATGGTATTATTGGGATGCCAAACAAATTTCATACATGAGGATTACTTGTACCAAGAGTTATGTAAAAGAAAGTGAACCAGAAACCTCTAATCCATTGGTGTCATTGCGTAACAGTCATCCCAAGGTTCTGCATGTGAGATACTCCCTCTGAAATGGACAGATACTCTTAAATACGATTGGAAGCCTGCTCCAACCCCTTGTTTTCTAAGCTGCCTTATTGGCTCATTATGATAACGGGCGTCCTTGCTGTCCAGCAGCGAGGATCAGAGATTTAGTGAAATATTTTCTAAGCTCCTAGGATTTTTCTAGATTTCTGCATAACTTCTAACAATGAGACGGACCTTCATCTGGATTTCTGGATAATTCCTAAAATTGGATTGACTTTCATCTAAGTCAGAAGACATACTGTCTTATTTACCAAACACATGGAACATTTTTCTTTGAATATCTAAAGTATTCAATGAAGATCCAGCAAAGCATTGATGGTAAAATATGTGAACCTTTTATATTTCAACCAAATGCTGCTTAAGCCAGGCCATGCATGGATCAAAATTTGGACGGTTCAGCAGAATTTTTATCCATGAATTGGCAGGCTGGTTGTACATAAGTCAATCTAGCACACCATCATAATCTGTCCAAATCAGCCTGTTAGAAAATTCTCTCTCGATTAGCGTCACCAGCTATAGCCGAAGCCATTCTGATGAGTGTTTTCTGACAGCAGGGAAATCTTCCCGCTGTCAAAATACAATGACAGTGGGAGAGACTCCTCGAGTTTGTGGATGGGGGAATAGTCTTTTTTTTTTTTTTTTTTTTTTTTTTTTTTTTTGTCGTTCAACCCACTGGTTGAATTGAGAAAAAAATGACTGGTGTATGGCCAGCCTTAGAGGTTGGGAAATGTTTTTGGCTTTTGTGTATTTGAGGAAGTCTTACTAGAACAGCCTGCTTCAAACCTCACCCCATTTCAGTGGAATTCTAGTCCAGTCTCCTGACCTTTTTAAGATATCTCAACTCCTCTGTTTTTATATGTTCTCTGTATTTTTTTTTTTTTAAAATCATGGATCACTATTCTGTCGTATCACTCAATCCCTTGGGTGAGACCGATACCCGGATACTGTACAGTAGAATTTCTTGATACAGCTGTTTGCAAACCTTCCAGGCTCAACCAAGTATAAACCCACTTAATATTCCTTCCACCATGCTTTACATTTGAGATGGGGGATTGATGTAGGTGTTGGTATTCAGTGGTTTCATTTCTCTAAATCCAATACGATGAAGACCTATCAAAGAAAAATTTTTTTTTTCATTTTCTGTCTAGTAAGTGATGTGGAACATCCAGGTAGTCTTTAGCAGACTTGAGGTGAGCAGTAATGTTTTAGTGGGCAACATTGGTTTCCTTGCTGCTTAACTACCATGAAATGCACTTTTTATTTCCCCCAGTGTTCAACTCATAAACACTGATGTTATCAAGTGCAAATCAAGCCTTACAATAATCATCTTCCATTGTTTACCTTTTGTGAGGGTTCTGCAGTATGCTCTCTTGCACTCCTTTTTACCGGAATAGTAGACGTAAATTTCTATCAATTTTTTTATTTTTTTTTTTTTTTGTATTGAAAAGGCAAGCATTTTTGATAAATATTCATATCTTAAAAATTGGCATCTGACATCTATTTGATTGGGTTACATCACACTTCAACCGTTGGAGGCCATTGTAGCAAACTTAATTAACGTGGTTGTAAACCTCAGACATGAAATATGAACAAAGCCTATTCCTCTACATTATGTACTTGTCTCAATTAAGAGCACCAAGTGTAATTTCTGCTGCTTTGTTCCTCTATCTGCCTGAATCACTTCTGGCAAGTTTTCCTGACACCAAGAGAAAAATGGTGACCGGGAGGGAGCTCCTCCAGATTGACAGCTTCAGCTCTGTTCCTGTGAGCTGTGTGGAGGGGTGTGTGTTCCTTCCCTCCAATCAGCTCTCAGAACTCTCCTCACTGAGCTCTGCAGAGTATAGCGTCAGCTCTCTGCCCCCCATTTTTTGACGGCTCTAAAAGTTTTATATATTCAGCACTTTCAAGGGATGTAGAGAAGAGAAGATTGCAGATGGAAAAGTATAACTTGTATAGGAGGATTTGTTTATTTATTACAGGTACTTGTATAGCACCGTCAATTTACACAGCGCTTTACATATATATTGTACATTCACATCAGTCCCTAACCCTCAAGAGGTGTACAATCTAAGGTCCCTAACTCACATTCATACATACACATACTAGGACCAATTTAGACAGG
>NW_028318377.1:5055000-5067500 GCF_062004578.1 Staurois parvus
GTGGAATAGTGTACCACAACTCCAGTGTCTGCCAGATCTTTCTGGAGGGATCGTGCAGTCAAACGTGGGTTTTGAATTGTTTTTCTCACAATCCTGCGAGCTGTTCTGTCTGATATTTTTCTTGGTCTTCCAGATGTTGCTTTAACTTCCACTGTTCCTGATGACTGCCATTTCTTAATTACATTCCGAACAGAGGATATTGACATCTGAAAACGCTTTGCTATCTTCTTATAGCCTTCTCCAGCTTTGTGAGCGTCAACTATTTTCAGTTTCAGTTTTCTAGACAACTGCTTAGAAGAACCCATGGTGCTGATTGTTGGGGCAAGGTCAGATGAGTCTGGGCATTTAAAACCTTTGAGATTGACATCACCTGGTCTGCCCAGACGATGATTGAGAACAATCCATGACACTGGCAGGTCTCATCTTGGCAAAGGGGGCAGTGCATGCTATAAATGCTGCAGGGCGCCCAAACTTTTACAGACGCCATTTTTTTGTTTTCTGTTATTTTGAAAGTGTAAATGATGGAAATAAAATCTAACTTTTGTTGACATATTATAAGAATGTCTAATCTGTAATTTGATGCCTTTTGGAGATTTTTCCATCTTTCCTTGGCTTCTTTATGCACATTAATACAAATTTTTAGCTGGGGTGCCCAAACTTTCGATCCCCACTGTATGTGTGTATATGTATGTATATATATATGTGTGTGTGTGTGTGTGTGTGTGTGTGTATATGTATATGTATATGTATATATATATATATATATATATATATATGTATGTGTATATATATATATATATATATGTGTGTATCCTTATCCTAGTAGATCCTCTCTGTAAGGGAATTCAAAGCTAATTGGGAGTTTCATGGTTGTTCAGGTTGTATTTCTATTAAATGGATATGAGTTGTGGTGTGCTGTGAAATAATGTGTGAGTTCCTGGACGTAGTTCAACAATTCCATCTGCCAGAAGAAGTGAAGCCAGGACAGAGATGACAGGTTGAACTTGATGGACATGTGTCTTTCCTGTGCTTTTTCTTCTAGGAATTGCAGTATGTAATGTGCCAGCAGCTTCTGTAGAAGAGACAGCCGACTCCACAATGTGCCACATCCTCAATTTGTACAGGAGAACTACATGGCTGCACCAAGCATTACGAGAAGGCACGAGAGTCCAGAGTGTGGAACAGATAAGGGAGGTGGCATCCGGGGCAGCCCGAATCCGAGGGGAGACTTTAGGCATCATAGGACTGGGTGAGTTTTTGTTCTGTACATGAAATTTAAACCTGGAGTACTGCACTCTGCTGGCCGATAATTGCACTCACTGGTACTCGAGATGCAATAACAAATGAAACAATTAAAGGACACACAATCCAATCCTTTTTTTTTTTTTTTTTTTTTTTTTTAGTAAGTTATGGGTGAACCTTGGTTGGATAAATCACCCACTTTGCTTTATTACACACACTCAAGTGGTGAGGTCCCCCTGTCAGAGTTGTAGCTCTGATCCCACCATGGAGGCTTACTCTTACTTGCTGCAGTAGGTAAAGTCTAAATAGTCCACTTCAGCCTGAGCTGACCACACGTTTATTAAGGGCACTTGTATTGCGCTGACAATATATGCAGGGCTTTACATGTACATTCACATCAGTCCCTGCCTTCAAAGATCTTAGGTCCCTAACTCGCATTCATACATACACATACTAGGGCCAATTTAGACAGGAGTCAATTAACCACCCAGCATGTCTTCAACGTGTGGGAGATAACTGGATTACCTGGAGGAAACCCACACAAGCACACAGAGAACTTGCAAACTCCAGGCAGATACTGCCCTGGTTACGATTCGAACCAACGACCTTAGTGCTGCAATTCAGAAGTTCTAACCACTTAGCCACTGTGCTGAGCCCACTTGAAACTTTTCTTAAAAGGCAATTATTTATTCTCTCTTTCATCTTTACTGCATATTTTCAATACACTGCATGACCTTTTTTTTTCCTCAAACAGATCTGAGTGAAGTGCAGGTTAAGTTGCATGTTTTTTTTAATTTTTATATGACATAAAAGTTACAAAACATAGCCCTGGGGCATTCCCCGGCGAAAACAAAAAAGACAACTACAATAACACCCATAGTCCAGCTCAACCCGAACAACCCTCAGTATTGAGGGCAGGAGTATACTCTGTTGGATTGGAAACAATCAAACAGAAATTTGGAAATATTCAAGAAATAACATTTGAGAGATCGGTACCTAATGACTATGTTGGACCATATCACAAAAGTACTGAGAATACGTTTCCCGCCACTACCTCCAAGGGAGTTGGGTAACGCAGGAGGGGGACATATAAAGGAAACCATAGACAACAACCCTTTACCAATCTCCCATTATGTAGGTATATTTATGGAGAGTTGAGCATAAGATTAAGCAGAAATTATATGCTCTTCATCATTGGCAGTAGAGGATTCCAAACAGATATTCCAAACTTTATGAAATTTATTTGAGCAACCTCGGGAGAGGTATGTCATTTTATATAGGGGAACCACTGCGTTGACCAGCTTCTTCCAATGGCCTAAGGTATGGAGGCTATTAGATTTTCAGGTCAACACAATGGCCTTCCTAGCATAAAAAAGTAGTAGACTTCGTAATATTCTGAAGCTCTAGAGAAAGCCAGCTGGTCGACCAGACCCAGTAGGCAAACTGACACCATTGAGGGGATAGAAATTTTGGTGACTAAGCAAATGAAGCAGAGTACATACAACATAATGTTTGAATACAGGGGCAGGACCAAAAAATGTGGAGAAAGTCTGCAGGGGCATATCCACACCTCCAACAGTTGGACTCTACGGTAGGGTAAATTATATGGAGGCGGTGTGGGGTGGAGTATGCCATATGAAGTATTTTAAACTGAGTAGCCTATCTCTCATAGCTACCAGGTGGGTAAAGGGGTATTCCCAAACGTCTTCCCAATCTTCCCCATCCAGCTGCAGCACCTCCGCCCGCCACATCTCTTGAAGGGAATCAAGACCAGTATGGATAGAGGGCAGAATAACTTTATAGACTGTGGATAGAAGGATAGAGGTTTAGTTAGATCATCAGTCCATAGCAGGGTCTCCAAATCGTCGGGAAGTAAATGGAGTGGGTCAGCCCCAAATTGCAAAGAGTAGGCATGGTGGAGTTGCAGGAATCGGAAAAAAGAATTTGGGAGGTCATGGAGTTGTTTCAATTTCTCAAAGGTGATAATATTGCCTCTGTCACAGATATTGTTCAAATATTTAATCCCCTAGAGGTCAAACAGAGGGTCTGGGATGGTTAAGAATTCAGAGAGCTGCGGGTTGAGCCATAGGGGAGTATATGGTGACCAGGAGGCAGAGGCCAGAGGGGTCGTAAGGATGACAAGTCTCAAGGTCTGGATTACAGCCTTCATGCAGAACGTGAGGTGATGAAATGGGAGTCTAGGACTACGTTACAGTAGATTCCGAAGGGTTCATATGAGCCAAGGTAAGTGGCTTTGAGAACCCCTGATGCATTAGTGTCATTAGTGCTGACACAATTATGCACATGAGTGAGTAAAGCCAAGCCAAGAAGTATTTGTACATGCCAGGCCTCCCTGGGTCCAAGGCCGACAGTATTTTTTTTTTTACTAAATCTCGGGGGACGAGCGCTCCAAATAACTGCACTTCTTCGAGAGTGGAGATGACAAAAATGTCTTGTGGGGATCCAGATTGGAGAATGCCACAAGGCATATAGTAACACAGGCAATATTTTCATTTTGACTAGATTTATAACCCGATTATGGTGAAGGGGAGATTATCCCAGGCCCTTAGCCTTTGCCTAATGGTCTGCACTGCTGGTTCTAATTTTAATCATCAAAAGTCTTGCATGGCAGGAGAAATAATGCCCAAATACTTCATGGAGGTAGTCCACTGTAAGGGGGAGTTCTGGGTCAGCTGAAGCTTGGGCACCTGAGTCTATAGGCAAAATGAGCGATTTGTCCCAGTTAGTGTAGAGCTCAGAATAAGTAGCAAAGTGGCGAGTATAGCTAAAGCCTCCTGCAATAATGGGCCTGGATCTTGCAAAAATAGTACTAGGTCATCCGCATATAATGCTAATTTTTCAGTGATATTACCCACACCTATACACAACACTGTGTCAGACTGATGGAGCGCCTCAGCATGTGGTTCCATGGCAAGCGCGAACAGCGCAGGGGAGAGCGGGTAAGTTGCATGTTTTAACAACCTCCTTTCAAAGACTTTTGGAGATTTCCTGAACAAAACACATCTTGGCTTAGAATGGGGGGGAGTATTTATTTTATTACAGGTACTTGTATAGCACCATCAGTTTATGCAGTGCTTTACATATATATTGTGCATTCACTTCAGTCCCTAACCTTCAAGGGGCGTACAATTTAAAGTCCCTAACTTACATTCATACATACATTTACTAGGGCCAATTTAGACAGGATCCACTTAACCTACCAGCATGTCTTTGGCGTGTGGGACGACACTGGAAGGACCTAGAGGAAACCCATGCAGGCACAGGGAGAGCATGCAAACTCCAGGCAGGTGGTGCCATGGTTGGGATTTGAACCAACCGCCCTATTACTGCTAGGCGGAAGTGCGAACCATTTAGCCACGGTGTAAGTTTAGGTAGGTTTTGACTTGCCTTCCACTTTGAACTTCCTATATATATATATATATATATATATATATATATATATATATATATATAATAATCCCTTGAAGATGAATGTATCGTGTGATAATTTTATAGCTTTGGGTTAGAAAGACCACTTATGGGTCAACTGTTCTTGAGCTGGTTGTCAACTGATTGAAGTTAGATGACCTGTTCTGATTGCCCTGGTTTCTTTCCACCATAAATGCCACTGGGCCACACTGCTCTCATTTCAATCTCGCTTACCTGTATAGGTGTATAGGAATAAACATGAATGATTGACTAAGCGGTAGGTTTGTGTTTATCTGCACACTGTGAGCTTCAGAAACTATAAGGTAGTCTGATCCTGCCTGCATGTCTATCCAACATTTATTGTCCTGCATGTCTATCCAACATTTATTGTCCATTTACACCCATATAGTCTATTGTCTCTCCTGATTTACATGTATTGATTGTGTGGGCTGTGTGCTATTAAGATTGTTTTTGCATTGATGGTTAACCTCCCTACACCTCTTTCTTTCTCAGCCAATCCCATACTCTCCATCTAGAACTGGTTTTTCAGTCTTTGAGGTGTGATAATCCTCTGACAAACAGTAGCTTGGGGGCAAGGTATGTGTGGCATTATTATGGGTGTAGTATCTATCCAGCATGCAAGACACTTGCATATTTTAAACCGCCATCATACATATTAAATGTGTGTCTTCTATTTAACCCCCCCCCCCAAAAAAAAAAAACGAAAAAACAATTTGGCTCTTTAGAGATTGCAGTCAGAACAGCTTCACCACATTCACTAACTTAAAGCAGTATTAAACCCAAAAGCAAACCTTTAATATATTTCAGCTTATCGATTCTTAGATGTGTTGGCTGCACTACTTTTCTTTTTTAGGATTTCATTCCTTTATTATCATCTGGTGATCTGGCCAGTAAGTCTTTTTCAAAAGAACAAGCTGTTCTGTAGATGTAGCAGTCAGAAGGCTGAAACAAACCATTTATTACTGACAGGTGCTTACAGTAATCAACTTTTTTATTTTTATAAAAACCTTTGTCCCAAAGGGAAAAAAATGTTGCTTTACCTGCTTATGAAGTGTTAGCTGGAGTTCAGCTTTAATTTGCTAGTGTATCGAACACTCGCTTCCCCCCAGATTAACAATGCTGCTGTCCAAATGTGTCTGTTTATTCATCCAGAGTGTAGGCACTCTAATACAGGTGGTTTGTTACTGGCCAGATCACCAGTTGAAAACAGAAGCAGCACAGTGGCTAAGTGGTTAGCACTTCTGCCTAGCAGCACTAGGGTCATCGGTTCAAATACTGTCCATGACACTACCTGCCTGGAGTTTGCTTTTTCTCCCTGTGCCTGCATGGGTTTCCTCTGGGTACTCCAGTTTCCTTCCACAATCCAAAGACATGCTGGTTGGTTAACCTCCCTAGCGGTCTGATTATGTCCATATTTCTGTGCTCAGAGCGGTACATTTTTTTGCATGGAAATATGTTTTTTTATTGTAGGCCTATAATTTTTAGGAATAACTCACTGAAATCTGTCCGAACAAGAGTCTAGTAAACATCCCGGGTATGTTAAAATTTGAAACACAAAATCATAAATTATAATTTAATAATCATAAAAAATAATATAAATTTAATTCAATAATAAAATCAAACCAAAAACACTGAAATTTGAACGCCATGGACATTTCTCAGTTTCCAGGCAGAAAGAACAGTAAAAATGCAGGCAGGGCACAGGACAAAGCACTCGGGACAAAATGTATGTGAAATGGTTCGATACAGTAATGTTTTACTATGTGATTTTAGTGTATTTAGTGAATGTCATTTTCAAATTTCCCGCCGTTCCGTCCCCGTGCATCCCGACGTCGCAGGGAACGGAAGACGGATGCCGGTATCGGCTGGATTACATTGCCAGGGACATCGCAGGAGGGACATCGCAGGAGCGCAGGACAAGGTAAGAGAAGAACATATCCCGGAGCAACGCCGCATGGAAAGCCCGAGTGTAGCTCGGGGTTACCGCTTGTGGTACTGAAACTTTACCCCGAGCTACACTCGGGAATACCGCCAGGGAGGTTAATTCTTGTCTAAATTGGCTCTAGTATGTGTATGTATGCATGTGAGTTAGAGTGTAAGCTCCTTGAGGGCCGGGACTGAATGTACAATATATATGTAAAGTGCTGCATAAATTGATGGCACTATATAAGTACCAATAATAATAATAATAATAATAATGAATACAGCCACCACATCCAATGATTGGTAAGCTGCAATATATACAATTTTTTTGGTGTTGGGTTTAATATTGCTTAAAGTGAATTCTCACTTGGCAATAAGTTAGAGTTGTGCAGATGTCAGTCCAGTCTGTCTGCAGATGCCGTGCTTTTGATAGCCATCTTTTTAAATAGGATTGTGAGAGTATAGAGATTTTGTCACCCTTTTTTTACTGCTTTTCAGTTGTCCGCAGCATCCTGTGAACTATAGAACCACTCATTAGCAGATAGAGTATGGTGGGTGGTGATATAGATAAGATGGGGTGTGCTTTCTGCTAGTGACACCATGTTTTCTAGGCCACTGGAAGGCCCTTATTCCATAAGCTAATAGTATGACAAAATGTTGCATTTTTGGTAAATTCAAGTACATTTTTCAAAGGCTGTTCAAACGGCTGCTGATCTTCTTCTTTTTTTTTTGTTGTTTTTTTTTTTTTTTTATCAATTGCCAGCTGTTGATAACCAATGTCCTGCTTCAACGTCCCTGGCCATTTTAAATGATCAAATTCGGATGTATGTGGTAGACCTTTCCGTAGGCTGTCATAGTCTTCACAGTGGTCAGGAAGACTTTGTAACTCAGGAACTGCCTGTAGTTGAAAAACATCTGACTTACATATGACTCATACTTAAAAGAGAAGTATGGAGTTTGTCCCCCCCCCCCCCCCCCCCCCCAGATTATGCTTACCTAGGTGGATGCAGCATCAGACCTATGTCCCCCGCCAGTTTGAGCACTCGACAATCACATGATCGCTAATCATGGAGTTCTCACCACCGCTGTGAGCAGAGAGTGGTTACTTGGGTCTGCCCCCCCACCCCCATGCTCACTGGAGTGCTGGGCTATAGAGGGGGAGGGAACGGCTGACTCAGGCTCTCAGAGGCTGAGCCAGGTGTCGCTACAGAGTATGGAATGGATCTTTCCCCAACCTGGAACGGTTGAGTGACGTCTGAAAACTGATCACAGGAGTACGGAGTGAGCTGCACTCCTGTGATCTGAAGGAGAAGTACAGCCAAAAGAGCTGCACTTCTCCTTTAAGAACGGAGTCAGCATGACGTTATGCTGGTCCTGGAAACCGCCGGGTGGCCATCTTGCTGTTCACCGCATCCTGCCACTTACAATCCAGTGGAACTGCCAGCAATCTCACATCCCTGCATAGCCAGTCAACCCTTCCCTATGCTATCCAAAGCTTACACACAAATTCAGCTTAATGTAGCACTACCCGTTTAGGGATTGCAGAGTAATGTTTGGGTTCCCTGTCAATCTGGACCTCTTGTTGAAAGCCCAACCTCTGCTGACACCGCCGTAATCTGGTTATCCAGATAAATTACACTCTTAAAATGGACTTACACCCAGAGCGGTGTAAATCAAAATTTAAGTTTATATTAGATTTCGAGGTAACCGAGTCAAGAATAACAAAAGAACACTGGTATTGGCAGCAAATCTGATCACTCGTGGCAATTGTGAGCAAACGTAACAACATTTACAATAAAACCGTATCTGTTAGCAGGCCTGCTTTCAGAAATAATCCGCCAGTCTGCGGTGACTGATGGATCCCCAGTGAGCAGGATTGACTATCGATCACAATTAAGCTTGCTATGGGTCCTCAGAACTAGATAACAAATGTGAGGAATTCTCAGTTATAATTAGCAGTGTCTGTTTTAAGAGCTATATAAGATCTTCGGCTCACTTGTTGGGGCCCAATTGGTGTGAAATTGTGTCTGAAGGTGGATGATGGTTCCTCAGGGTAGTTGCATCAAAACTGGTACTGGGAAAGGAGAAGAGCGAACACTCCCCTGATTTATGGCAAGGAATCAGTGCAAGGTTCCCTTTAAGAGCTCCAGCAATGAATTCAGCTTGAAGCTGTAAATGGCAACAATTGGCATAAATCTGTATGGACCAAGATAACTCCATCTGGATGTTAGACAAAAGATGAACAGTACTAGGAATCCTGCTCTGCAGAAAGAGTGGTGGATTTGTTCATTCAGTTGGCACTGCTGTATCTTTGTCTATAACTGTACTGCATGTGTATTCCAAAAATGGCGCTTGTGTAACTAGGCCGCAACTGGGGAACTGGTATGAAATGTTCACAATAATGTGCAAGCAGATAACTGAGGTGACGAACTATCAATGTTCACTTTGTTAGTGGATGCATGGGTCTCTGGCACCCGATCAATGTGGTTCGGCACTTCAGTCGTCATCGCACCTCCTTCTTTCAGTCTCTCCCCACACTCTCCAGGCCAATCTCCTGGGCTTTGATATGTATATGCCCCCGCCCACACGCTACCTCTCCTGGGAAATGTAGTCCTAAGCACTCTGCTTATCAGCAAAGTCCTGCTGTTCAGAAATACAGGTTCCAGAGAGCTGTTCTATCAATGTGATTAACCCTAAAATGGTAGGCCACCGCCATATAATGTCCACTTTAGTGTATTGTAAGTAATAACATTTCCATGGGTTACATTAAGAACAAACCTACAGAACCTATCTTGTTCATATCCCTAGGACTGTCTGTATCCCCTCTATCAGATTCTTATCATTCTTCTTCAGACCGGGCTTTAAACACATACATCAGTGGTTATTAATATAACATTTTCAAAATCTGCCATATCGGACAATTATTTATTCCCATCTGTGGGCAGCAGTGACAAGAATGATGGTTCGGTGTATGCTTGCTTGAGCAGATCAGAATGGTTCTCTCTCTGACAAATCCTCATACAACATCATGATGGGGTTGTCTTATTTTAAAACCTTTAGTTTTGCCGTTAAATCCCATATTGTGGTTTTTTGATGTCTGTTTTGGTAAATGTCTAGTTAGTGGTCTAGCTAGACATAAAAGGCTTTTGCCGTTGTAAGCTGGCAATGTTTAAATCCCTTGTTCTGTCTAATTTATTGTGCCAAATTTTCCATTACGGCTTGGACAACAATGAAAGCCAAATCAGAACCCAACCTGACAGGCATTGGCAACTGCCGTCCTTTATGTATGTTGGCCTGCACGTTCTGTAATTTCCATTGGCTCAACCTGCCGTGACAAAGTTGCATAAATTGCTGGATCAAACCAAAGAGAAACATAAAACGTAAGATTAAAGGTAAATTACACACAAAGGTTTTTGATGGGTTAGAACACAGTGCTAAAAAACTGAAGACTTGCGTAGCCATAATTCTGTAGCAGCTTTTTGTTGAAGGAAAACTTCCATTTTTTCAATATAATAATTAAAATTGACATCTTATTTGAAAGTGGTTGTAAACCCTCACATATACCCAGTAAAGTGACTGGCCTAAGGTGATGCACAGAAATGAAACCAATCCTCCTACATTAGTTGTACCCGTCTATCTGCAGTCTGTGTCTTCTCTACATCCCTTCAACGTGCGGAATTTATAAAGCTTATGTGAGAGTTTAGAAAAATGGAGGTGGAGAGCTGAGTTCACACTCTATAGAGTTCAGTGAGGAGAGTTTTAGGAGGCGATTGGAGGGAAGACACACCCCACACAGCTCACAGGAACAGAGCTGAGGCTGTCACTCTGCTGAAGGTCCCTACACTGTCACCATTTTTCTCTTGGTGTCAGGAAATATTGGCAGAAGGTATGCATGTTAACTGGAGAACTAAACAGCAGACAGGACACTTACTGCTCCTAAATTAGACAAGTACACACTATAGAGGGATATGCTCTGTTCATATTTCATGTCTAAGGATTACAACCACTGTACCCTAAAATGAAGCATGTTTTCTGAAACACTTTAATACTTAACCTATAGATTCCAGTATATTCAATGGCACCGTTCATACCTGAGCATACTGTTTGAAGCTCAGAAGAGTACATTAGCTTCTTTGTGGCACAGTTGCTTGTTTTGGTCCTCAAAGACTTCACATAAAAAATGCATGTTTTCAGGTGTTCCCACTGATTTCTTACCTTCCCGTTTCCTAGTACATAGCTTTCCATTGTAAAAGCAAAAAATCGCAAGCCTCAAAACGCATATATAAAAAACGCACAAAATAAGCTGCAAAATTGCTTAAAGCTCCAACTCAAGTGTAAATCTAGCCTAAGGCCCTGTTCACACCTGTGCATTTTTGATGCAGTGCAATAAGCATCCTGCTTGCCCCATCTTTGATGTGCTTTCATCAAAGCATATGTTTTATTGAGTTCAGTGGTAACGCATGTATAAAATGCACTGCGTTTATTTGAACTGAACCTTACTTTTAAGGCTATTGTATAAGTTCAGCTTTCTTTCTACATCACTGAGGCTAGGCATTCATAGTAAAGGCTTAAAGCAATTCTAAAGGTTAATTTTTTTTGGAAATGTCTATAATTACCTACTGTGTGCAGTGGTTCTACACAGCAGCCTGGATCCTCCTCTTCTTGGGTCCCCCACAACCTCTCCTGACCCCTTGCTCCTGTCGGGTGCCCCCACAACGAGCAGCTTGCTACGGGGGCACTCGCTGCTCCGTGTTCCCCCTCTCTCTCCTCATTGACTGACTGGCTGTGAGTGACAGCAGCGGGAGCCAATTGCTCTCGCTTGCTGGCTCAGCTAATGAGGAGGCAGAAACCCAAGACAGTTCAGGCTGTAGTACACTTTGCTGGATTACGATGGGGCTCAGATAAGTACTGAGGGGGCTGGGGGCACTGCTGCACACAGGTTTTTTACCTTCATGCATAGAATGCATGAAGGTAAAAAATCTTCAGCCTTTACAACCACTTTAAAGTAACATTACACATAATTTTTTTTTAAAAATAGAACATTTTGCACAGAGCAGCCCAGTTCCTCCTTTTCTGGGGTCCCCTGTCGGTGCTCCAGGCTCCTCCTTTGCGGTGAGAGCCCCCATGGAAATCCGCTTTCCATGGAGGGAACCTGTGCGGGCTCGCTCCCCAGCTGCTCTGTGCATTTCTTGACACAGAGCGGGCGGCTCAGCCCCGCCTCCTGCTTCCTTGTCACAGCATTTGATTGACATTAGTGGTAGCCAGTGACTCCCGCTGGTATCAATCTGCCCAGTGAGGAGGGAGGCAGCAGTGGGTGCACACCGCTAGATCGTGCTTGGGTAAGAATAAGGGGGGAATCCTGTAGCACAGAAGGTTTCTACCTTAATGCATATTATGCACTGAGGTAGTGGTGTGTTAGGTTTTGTGCTACCATAGGCAACATAAAATAATCTGCCCCTCACCAGCACCCCATCTGTGACCATACCCCCACCCCCCGCGCACACAACGGCCTCCGTGACCTCACGCACACCATTGCCCAATATCCTCCGAGAAGGAGAGACTGAGAGAGACTCCTCGTCACAGCTCTCCGGAATTCCAGATCCCTTCCTGGAGTCTCATGGCCTCTCCTCAGACTCCCCTAACTCTGCTCTTCTGTCTGCTGCCCAGCCCCAGTGCCCCTCTGAGCCCTCGCAGGACAACCAGTGTCCCTTCTTCTGGTGGATGGTGTCACCCCCCCTCCCGCCTGAAACATGCCACCCAAGGCAAATGCACCCTGCACTAAGGTAAGGTTTTAGAACCACTCACAGCAGTCCGTTTTAGAAAACGAATGCTTCAATTAAAAGGGAATTTGTAGATTTAGTAGACCAAAAATCAAATGAAACTGG